>NC_087345.1:129527444-129830474 GCF_030014295.1 Loxodonta africana | reverse complement strand
TTTTTCCCCCTATCCTGCAATTCACAATCTCCATGACTCTATAGAATCTCCATGACTCTATTCCTTTCAGAAATGAGAACAATGTGTACTAATTCATGTTCCCACTCATTCTAAAAATATTTTCTCTAAAATGTATCTAAACCAAGGCTGTTCATAGATATTATGAAACCAACTTATAAACAACGTTTGTAAGCCCTCCTTATTTTTTTCCCCATTTCCCTGTTTCAACACTTACATTGCATTCTCTGCATTATAATGGCCACCAGTAATCCCAGGCAAAGGATTCCTAGAGTCATTGTAACAGGGCACCACCATGGAGAAGAAAGACAGTTAGGACCTAGAGTGACAGAAAATAGAATTAGAAAGATGAGAACAAAGATTTCATCTATTAATCAAACAATTCTTTGGATCCTGTCCGTGTTTGGTGCCTTTTGGTGCTTTGCTTTCCTTAAATTTAGTCTCCCACTAACTCTACAAATAATTTATTATTCACATATATCCATATGGACAGTTAAAGACTTTAAGTAATTTTCCTTTTGTCACACAACCAACCAGTAAATTTAAGAACTCGGATTCAAGACCAGATATCTAAATATGTAAATATAAAGCTGATATTTGGTCTATTCCTTAAGAAACTCCCAGCCCAGTTTGACCGAGTCAAATTTTCCATAGGCAGAGAGCCTGATGTCTTCAGTATCTACCATATGTACATGTACTTGCATGTGTTTTATAAGTAACATATCATAAGTGAATGTCAAATGTCAGGCAAGTAAATTTTATTTCATTAATCAACAGAGATTGCCTCAATTCAGTATATAATTTTATGTTATTCAATATTTGTTCTATTAAAATTATATCTGGAACTGGAATTATTAACAAAAATAAAGATAGGAATGAAATCTCAATATTCACTTGGCTCATTTTACATAATTTCCTATATTTATACTAACCATGGTCGTATTGTTACAAAAGAAAAAACAGATAAATCATGTAACACACTGACTCACAGACATATGACTATCTAATTATGTGTTAGGAGCCCTGGTGACACAGTGGTTAAGCACGTGGCCACTAACCAAGAGGTTGGCCATTTGAACCCACCAACATTTCTATGGGAGAAAGGTGTGGCAGTCTACTTCCATAAAGATTTACAGCCTTGGAAACTCTATGGGACAGTTCTACTTTGTTCTATAGGGTCTCTATGAGTTGGCATCAACTCAACAGCAATGTGTTAATTATGTGTTTCACCACTAAAAGAGCATGCATATCCCTGGTTCAGCAGGAAAACATCATACACAATATATTTAGACTCCTCACCTTGTGAGATAAACAAATAAAACATTGATATTGTATCCTCTATACAAATGGGGAAACTGAAATGTTCAGTGACTTGTCTAAGATCTCATAGATGCTAAGACCCATATAAACTACATAAACATCTGTAACCCAACTGTCAATAGCTACATAACTTGGAACACTACATCACAAAATTTACAGTGTGAATGTGTTATGATTCAAGCCAATGAATGGCCAAATATATTTACAGCATTTTCATATGCCAAAAGCAGTGTATTAGTGTATCATGCTACAGATGATATAAACCAAATAGAAATTTTTACAAGGAGGAATATAATTCATTCACCGAATCAACAAATAGTTATTAAGACTCTAGAGCACGGCAAGTTGGCAGAGAAGAAGTAGAACATAGCTGAGTCTCTTGCAAATAACTGCCTAATCCTTGCCTCACGGGCAAATGAGCCTGTGTAAGTCTTTGAAGTAACAATTTCCTTCTTGTGGATATTCATTTCATATTATAGGATTTGAAGTGATAATTTCATTACCATTCTTAACTAATGAAATTTCTGAATTTTTAGAAGAAAATCACAGGACCCATACCTGTACAGGGACGGCCCGTGTTCCAGTTTTCTACAGGCTACATTTTTTCCTCGCTCCTTGATAGACATAGACCATTACTCCAACACCCTTACCCCATTTGTGTTTTTCTAATGAAAAAGCATTTGGATCTTTTGTGGTAGATACCTTATCTAATCAGGGTTCTGAGAGAAGAATGAATTTCATAATTGAAGTAGAAGTCAGGCATTCAATATTTACTACATGAATAAATAAGTGAATGATAAATGACTATAGTTAACTTGTGGAGTCCTGGTGGCTCAGTGGTTAAGAGCTTGGCTGCTAACCAAAAGGTCAGCAATTCAAATCCACCGGCTGCTCTTTGGAAACCATATGGGTCAGTTTTACTCTCTCCTATAGGGTCGATGTGAGTTGGAATTGACCCGAGAGCAAAGGGGTTTTTTGGTTTATTGTTAACTTGTAGTCCAAGAAATGCTGGTACTGCGTTTAAATCAAATCGGTTCATCAGCTCAAATGTTAAATCATTCCGTGCTCACACTTCTTTTCCCAAATGAAAAAAAAAAATTTTGTCTTGTTTATGGAAACATGATCTAGAATTCCTTTTAGCCAAATTTCTGACGCTACTTCTGTCTTCCCTCTCATATATTTTGTTCCTTTTTATCTGAATGGGTATAAAATAAAAAGTAGTTTATTCATAGTGTTTGTGGAGTTGGGATTATGTATTCGTTTATATTAAACAGTTCAAGGTATTGTTTATGCCAAACAGAAACTATATTTTCTCAAAGATGTGTTATACAATAAAATATAAATTTTGCTAGACCATACTAAATGTCATTTAATCTGCTTTGGGTAATTCAGAAGATATTTAAGGACACTGTTATAAAAATTACCATTGTATACACTGGGTGGATTCAAGGTTTCTTAAATCTACTGGTGGATTGGATTATGGATAAATGGAAAATTGTGGCACAATCCTAATCTTCCTGATCCCCAGTTTGTCTCTGCAAAAAAGTGTGTAGCAATAGTGCTAATCTCAGAGGATTATTGTGATGATTCAGAGAGGTAATATATGTGAAGGGAGTAGCATAGAACATAACAAAACCCATTAACCAAACCAAGCTCAGACCCTTCATTTCTGACTCATAGTGACCCTAAAGGACAGAGTACAACTGCCCGATAGAGTTTCCAAGGAGCACCTGGTGGATTCGAACTGCCAACCCTTTGGTTAGCAGCCTTAGCACTTAACCACTACACCACCAGGGTTTCCCAAAACCCATTACAGCTGAGTAATTCTGACTCTTAGGGATACCCTATAGGACACGATAGAACTGCCCGTAGGGCTTACAAGGCTGTAAATCTTTATGGAAGCTGACTGCCACGTCTTTTTCCCACAGAGTAGCCGGTGGATTTGAACTGCTGACCTTTTGGTTAGCAGCTAAGGGCTTAACCACTGTGCCACCAGGGCTCCTTAGCATAACACACAGCCTATGCTAAACGCTCAATAAAAGTTATCATTTGACCAGTTCCTGTCCCTTCCCACAGGGAACCTGGGGTAGAAAGGGGAATGTCCTGTCACATTGTGGGGATTGCAACTAATGTCAGAAAACAATACGTGTATAAATTTTTGTATGCAAAATTAACTTGAGCTGTAATTTCACCTGAAGCACACAAAAAAGTTAGCTATCATAATCATCTACTATATACCATGTTAGTTAATCCATCATCATTGTTGTCTTCATTACAATCATTACCATTATATTTTAATGATTTTTTAAGTAAATGTTGTTTTTTCTATAATATTTTCCCACCCTCAGGTCTTTGAGCATTTTAATCTCATTCTTGAATGAATTTATATTTTTGAGCAAAAACTGGAATTCTGCCTCCATACCCATTTATGTACCCCTGGTACCTGTAGCTTTCCCTGAATTTAGCTTCTGATCGGGTTGGCCCTTCATAGTTTTGATCTTCAGGTCTTCACAATTCATTTCAAAATTCATGCCAAGAAGGAGAGCGTGAAGCAGTCCAGAACTTCAACAAACTAAAAATGTGTGATGTGAGCTTCTGCTGGAGTATTTGAATAGTTACTGTTATCTAATAGGAGAATGACTCAATCCTTGGTAGGAGGAAGGGGAGGGTTTGCTTCATACTGGGAAGTTGGCTGACGCAAATTCTTGGGTATGTCTGTTGCAGGTGGAGAAAGTCGTGATTCTCGGTGTTTCAGGATGTTTCACTAAGTAATTTATGAAAGGGAAAACTTTACTTTTCATGAGCATTGGAAGAGCAGCCTTATGCCTACTCTCCAGATAAATACAGTGCAATTCAAAGAGAGTAAATCACACTCAAATATGTGGAAAAATTTACATCTGGATCAAATTATTTGATTCCAATGCTAATGTTTGCTTGTTTGGTTATTTCTCTGTAGCATACTGTCTCTAGATGGTGCCTTTCAATTAAGTCACACGTTTTCCTTCTTAATTTTGCCTGTTTTAATCAGCAATAGGCTTACAAATTTTTGGGTGAATCACATATGACTCTCATCTCCAGCCACGATGTTCTGAATACTTTTAGAACTTGATTGGGGGTCTGTGTGCCACAATAGCTAATCACTAGGCTGCCGTAGAATTGATTCCAACTCATAGCTACCCTATAGGACACAGTAGAACTGCCCCATTGGCTTTTCCAGGTTGTGATCTTTACAGAAGCAGACTGCCACATCTTTCTCCCACGAAGTGGCTGGTGTATTCGAACCCCCAACTTTTCAGTTAGCAACCAAGTGCTTAACCACTGTGCCACCACCAGGGCTCCTTCTGTAAATATTAAACCAAACCAAACCTGTTGTCATCCAGTTGATTCCAACTCATAGCAGCCCTATAGAACAGGGTAGATCTGCCCCATAGAGTTTCCAAGGAGCACCTGGTGGATTCAAACTGCTGACCTTTCATTAGCAGCCATAGCACTTAACCACTACGCTGCCAGATTTTCCCTGTAAATATTACAGCCTAAGAAACCCTATGAGGCAGCTCTACTCTGTTATATAGGGTTACTATGGGGTGGAATTGACTCAACACCACACAACAACAACATGTCGTACAGGGGTAGTAGAATATAGCAGCAGAGATCACTTTGGAGGCAGAGCTAGTTCCAGATTTTCCTTTGCTATTCCTTTAATCTACAATCTTGAGGGAAAACACTTAACACTTCTGGACCTATGTCCTTGTCTATAAATTGGGGATAACGTCCACTTGATAATGTCACTATAGTGATTCAATTAGATAAAAAAAAAAAAAAAATTTTTTTTTTTTTTAGATACTGGGTGTGAAATGGTAAACATAATGCCTCAAACATATTAACTCAAGGAAAGATAGTTATTACTATCATAGTAGCAACATTCAACACATTTAAATTGCTCAGCAAAGCATGCATTTCAGCCTAACCCATGATTGGCTTGAATCACAGTCTTTTTTACAGGCTCCCCAAAAGTATATCAATACCTATTTTCCATTCTCAACCATCAGAACTTCCAAGCTAGAAAAGAAATATTTTTCATTGCAGTTGTTTATTTGTTTTAATCCTTATACATTAAAGATAACTTCTGAAGTATTTATGGGCAAAATAATATGCTAACATTTCCTTTAAACTATTCCAGGAAAAAATAAGGGGAGGGACTGTAAAAAGGAAAAAATAATAAATGAATCAATCAACCTAGGAAACTCTAAGGAAAAATCAACCAAGGAGCCCTGGTGGTGCAGCAGTTAAATGCTCAGCTGCTAAGCAAAAAGTCAGAGGTGCAAACCCACCAGCCGCACTGCCAGACGAAGGCATAGTAGCAGTCTGCTTCTGTAAAGATTATAGCCTTGGAAACCCTGTTGGCCAGTTCTACTCTGTTCCATAGGGTCAAGTTGGAATCCATTTGACAGCAATGGGTTATTGGCAGTTTAACTAGGGTCCCATTTCTTCCCTCCTCCCTAGGCTTTCTGTCTTCCCTTTTTCTGCATAGGATACCTAAAACCAAACTGAAAATAATCTATGTGCCTTTTAAAGTTTTTCTTTAATCACGTAGTTTACAATCCACCTCTCCTCCAACCCCCCCTCAAAAGAACTTATACATCCTAGTCTAATAAAGTTGTAACAAATCAGCATTAATTATTTTTATCACTCAAGCCCCATCCCACCTTCCCTGACTGTGAGTGCCTGGATGCAAGACTGATTGGATACATTTATGCATTCACCATGGTGGCTTTCACTTACATTAAATATCAGGATTTTTTTTTTTAATGCATTAATAAATCCTGAAATGATACCAAAACAATGAAGAGGACACTCTATCATTCTCAGCAGTCGCTCACTTTGGATACCATTTATATTCTAGTGGATTAAGCTACTCTTGTTGCTGAAATGTACATGGCTCATATGCCATGTGAGCATGTTTCATCCTGGTAAATTTTTCGTTGTTCTGGGAAGAATTGCCTCAGAAGGGTAGATGTGACTATATAGCTAAAACATCTAGACACACATTAGCACCAGAAAAAAACACATTCTTTAGAGAAGAGCTAAGGCTAAGGTAGATTCCTCAGACTTCTGATACTCATCTCCACACATCACCCACAAGAGCCAGAAGGGCATGATTAAGCACTATCTTTAGGGTCAACATTCATAGGAAGCTTGCTAAGCAGCCCCAGAACCGGTTGAGAGCCCAAACTATCCTCCACACCCTTCAATTATGCTGCTTCTCCATCTTCTGTTTTTTTCTTAAAACATTCCCTTCTACTTAACGCCTACAGCTAAGATTACTATCAGCCTTACTTTTCTCCCCTCATTTTATATATTCTAACAGTCACTGTATTGATTTGCAATTCCATTTTTGTTAGTCCATCTCCTCAATTAAATTACAAGTCTCTTAAAATGAGGCTGTAGCTCTTCTATTGAGAAAAGTTCACTGTCTCCCACCTCCCCTGTTCAACTCTATGCATAGTATAATACCCTGCAAACAGTAGACAGTTAACAACTCTCGAGTTTCTCAGCTGTGAAGACATTCCCAGCCTACCCTGGATTTGAAAAATACAAAGAAATTTAAGGAAAATCTGCCTCAATTCTTTTATTTGGTGGAAGTGGAACTAAAGTCCAAAAAGTTTAAGGGGTTTACTGAGTGTCTCTTTTCCATCTGAAGCCAAGACAAGAACTCAGCTCAATGTTCTTTCAATGACGTCTTATACAGATATTATAAATGTAGCCTGAGTGCCTCTCAAAAGGATTCAGAGACAGACTTTTAGGATCGGAGAGACAGACAGACTATACTTTGTAGAAGATGAAGTACAGTGCAAGGCAGAGGATATCTACACCAGGATTACCTTTAAATCTTTTCTTCATTTTTTCTCAAATTAAATATTTAAAAGCCACAACAGAGAGAGTTTGGAGCCTTGAGAAATAACAGCTTTCTGTGTGATCTGCCTCCTCAGTAGACCTTTTTTTTTTTTTTTTTTCTTTTGGCCTTTCCCTCTTCAAGCCTAACAGAAAAAAATGATTTCCTCTCTTATTTTAAAAATCCATGAGGATGTTTCTACAATTCTTGTAGGGCAGACTGGCAGAGAGACTTTAGGTGGCTCCCATCATCCCCACCTCCTACTGCTCATACCCTTGTGTAATCCCCTTCCCTTGAGTGTGGATGAGACTTGTGGCTTGCTTTTAACCAGTGGAATGTGGCAAAGGTGGTGGTACATATGTGATCACAGAAATGTGATTACACAAGGGTGTAGTATCCATCTTGCTAGCCTCTCTCTCTCTTTCTCTCGCTGGCTTTAAAGAAGCAAGCTGTCATAGATCCTACAGGCACAAAGGAATGAATTATATCAACAAGCTGAAGAATCTTGGAACTGGATTCTCCCCTAGTCAAGGTTTCAGATGAGAATGCAGCCCAGCAGACACCTTGATTATAGTCTTGTGAGAATCTAAGCAGAGGACCCAACTAAGCCACGCCAAGACTCACAGAAACTGTGAGACAGCAAATGTGTGTTGTTTTACAGAGTTCTTGTGTAATTTGTGGTAATTTGTTACACAGCACACAAGACTAATACATCCTGTAATAAACGTAATCCTCTTGTTTTGTAAAACTTCTTTAAATCTAATACCTGGGTTTCTATCTTGGCTCATAAGGGAGCCCCAGTGGTTACAAGATGGGTCTGGCTTCTTCTGTCATATTATCTATTTTGGAAGAAATGACTGTGTCCCACCCCACCAACCAAGCTCTTCGTAGCTGGAGCTGGATTCCTCAGAGTAATAAGAGGTCTGGCCTCTATTTCACTGACATGGTCAAGGTCAAAAAGAGGGTAATCAAAGGAACCAGAAGTAAGCAATTCTTTAGCTCCACTTGTTAATATCAGTTGTATAACAATTCCCTAAAGCTGTAGATGAAACAACCTGTGTATGTGCCCGCTCCATTTGTTCCACTCCAAGTCCTTAACAACTAGATCTAAGCTAATCATTCACAAGCTTAATAGAATTACAACAAGATTGCATAGGATCGTAATGAGATATTTCTCCCTACCCCAAATACCTGCACTTCTCGACCATTTGTTCATTGCGTGTATTTCTCAATTTCCCCACCTGAATCCTCTTTCTTCTCTCATCATTCCCTACTTAGAGGTTTTGAAAGGGAATCAGCTCACAGCCAAAACCACCACAGGGAATAATCCTCACTTTAAACAAGAAAAGCAAAAAGATTCCCTCCCACCCCCGCTTTCATTTCCACAAGGGAGAGTCCAGTGAAGGGAAAAGAAAAAACGGCAATAGTAATTCTAAGGGGAAATAACAAGGAGGTCATTAACAGACCTCTATTTTGTTCATACCTGTTAGGAAGCTGGAGGGCAAAAAATGATGGTAATCACATAGCAGGGTAGTGGAATGGAGGGAAAAAAATCATGTTCACTGGTAAACCTGTTCATTCAGGTGTGGGCTGGCCTGGTTAAGAGAAGAGATGGTCAGGCTAGCAGAGGAAATATTCAAGAGTTGGGATCATAGAAAAGCTAAAAATATGTTATGGAGGGGTTTGGTATAAAAATGCACACAAAAGGCATGGGGGATGTCAGTTATTCTGTATACTGAAAGGGAAGTGGAAAAGAAGATCATCAAACACATAAAATCCAGACTATCATGGGCATTCCATACATAATAACTTGTTTATGCTTCATAAGCCTATGAGGTAAATATTATTATTGTCACCCTCATTTTATAGAAGATGAAACTGAGCCAACAGACAGATGCAATAACTTGCCAAAGACCACACAGCTAATAAGTTATAAAGCAGGCATTTAAACTCTTAGCCGTGTTACTCTACTGTCTCTCTGAGAAGAGAAAGACAAGGGACAGGTCAATGATACTTCCCATGTACATGGCACCCTGAGATGAAATTTCTATTTAAATAGTCTTCATGTCTTTTCTCTTTGGGGGAAAAAAAAAATCTACTGCAGGTCAAATAGGCCTTTTATTCCTGCTTTACAAATGGGAAAATTAAGAATTAGAGAAGCTAAATAATTTAGTGGAGGGCCAGGACTAGAGTCCTGCTCTCCTCATCCTATAAAATACTTCCACCTTGCCAAGCTTTCTGTTGAAATTTGGGAAACAATCTGTATCTTAAGGCCAATCCCTTTGATTTTTAAAAAAAAGAATATAAGTGCCCATTTCGTTGTGAAACTGACAGATTTTGAATCACCATGATCACACTAGCCTATTCTCCCACTATTTGATTTCCTTAGCTGAGGAAAAAAAAAAAAATTCTCCTATTCATACCATGTTGGCATGCTGTGTGAGGGTTCTTAAAGTGTCATTAATCCCACTCAACATTCTCCCTCAACGATCACTCTGTATTATTAGATGTTCAGAGGCAGCATCTGAAAGCTTGTTTTGTTTAACCCTTATGAGATGGACACACCCTTATAAACTATCATCTTTGACAAGCTCAATCTCACCTCTGTGGAGCGACATACTAACTGACATCCATTTTGTGATCATCCCTTACACATTCTTATGAAATTCTTCGTATGAAGTAGCAGTTTACTACTTATGCATAAATCATTCATACATATTCATTTGTTCTTGTAGATATGTCTCTTTACAAATATTCAATTCCTTTTCACGTGTGCTTATTTTTACTCCCACCTTACATTTTATTTTCTTGGGTGACAAAATTTGTTTCCCATTTGCAATGCCACTTAACCAGATAAGAAAAAGAGACTCCTATAAACCTTGGAACCCGATTTAAAACAAAACAATAAATCTGTCTTATACTTGCCTGTGCCGATGGAAATTGGTGATAAACAAATCTTGTAGCCTAAGAAAATAAAACCCAAAGTAGGAGTAAAACTAAGCACATATGAAAAGGAATTGAATAGTTGTTAAGAAACAAATATATATATATATATATATATATATATATACAAGAACAAATGAGTACTGTATTTCATAAGAAAGTATAAAGGATGATCATCAAAAGGATGTCAGTTAGTACGGTGCTCCACACAGAGGTGAGAACGAGCACCTGGAAATTCTGACCCTTAAACCTGCTTTCTCCAAAGTTAGGGTGGCTTTCCAGGTCATTGGCAATCCCTAAGTCCTCTCTCAAAGGTTAGAAATAAATGATCCAGAACAAGGTGAGTTGATTATCAACAAAGCAAATGGGAGGGCCTAAATTTCAAAGAGCAAGAAAGGGGGGCTAATCACATGGGGGGACCTAATGGAGATTGGCAGGGTGACTTTCAGTCTTCAACAGTCACCCTGGACTGCTGTAGTGAAGGACGAAGAGTTTTACATCTTTTCTAATGGAGGAGAGAACATATTTGTTCACCAGCAATCTGCCTTTGACCCTCCTCAAAGCCAAATTTCTCACCACTGCCTAGAAAAGGACCTAACTCGGAGAATAAATGTGTCCTCCTTGATTGTCTTCCTCTTGAGGGCAGTGAGAGAAAGTTGAATAAATATAGAAAGGAGTATATATTAGAAGGGAAGAAAAAAGACAAAGGGAAGCAAAGGCAGAGACCATAAAAAGAGAAATAGAGAAGGAAACCAGGCTAAAAAGGGAGAGAGAGACCACAGAAAGTAAAAGCCAGAGAGAACAAGAGTAAAGAGAGAGGGCAAGAAAGAAGGAAAAGTTGATTTGCTGCTAAGAAAAGTTTCTCTCTTTAAGTTGTCTAGATCAAGAAATCAGACATGGCACAGACCACAGAAAGGAGGCAAGAGGTGCCCAGTGCCTGATCCTGGGGAAGCAGGAGCACAGCCTGATGAGAGTCCAAGCCCACGCTACCACCTCTGCTCTGATGTACTTCATCCAGGTGAGTTCAGTTGTGAAAAGGCAGAAAGAACGTTTCTTTTTTTTTTTTTTTTTTTGGTTTCTCAGATAAATCAACTCTCAGAAAGATCTAGGAGGAAATGAATGGGGAGAAATGGCATACACAGAAACAAGGGGTTAAATGAGGAGATGAATAACCAGAATGTTTCTTTTTTATCAAAGGGGTTATGTGGATGCATGTGTGACTAATAACAATGTCAGTGAAAAGATGGACAAAAATTAGGGTGGCCATACATACAATCAGGATAGCTATCGTACTTTGGACGTGCCACTTATCTCTCTCTCTCTCTTTTAACATCTTATTCCCCAGTATCACAAGTAAAGTATTGACACTCACTACTTCATTTCCCTAAACTGAATTCTCACATCAGCCCTAAAACTGATGTAGGAGTTTAAATGCCTCCAGACCAGAAATAAGTTAAGGGAAGAGAGGCTCTTTATAAATGCTTTGGACTGTATTTCCCCATACTGAAGCACCTGTGTAACTAACTAACTCATTAGTTGAGAAAGGAGTCATTTGCCTGAGGGATCCTGGGCAGTTGTCAAGGGGAAGTTTAAAGGGCTCTGAAATCTAGCAAGAGGTAGATCAATTGAAGAGACTAGAGAGTATCCAACTCCTGTATAGCTCCTGGCAGGAGGGATCTCTTTTTGTGCTTCCTATGGAGCCCTGGTGGCACAGTTGGCTGCTAACCAAAAGATCAGCAGTTCGAATCCACCAGCCGCTCCTTGGAAACTCTATGGGGCAGTTCTACTCTGTCCTATAGGGTGGCTATGAGTCGAAATCAACTCGACAGCTACAGGTTTGGGTCTTTCTTTTTCTGTGCCAGTTATATTGGTATCTTTTTTCCTTTTTTTTCCTTGTATCTTATTCCCCTTTGCTTTTTCTTTTTTCTCTCTTGGCAACAGGCTTGAAAGTGACATTTTATCTGCTGAGCACCTTAGGCTTCTCTGACCCTTATTCAGGAAATTGAAACAAAGCACTGGGGTTTGTTGAGGAAATACACACTTTGCCGTCCTTAATGGCGGTGAACTTCAAATAAAAAAACTGGTAACCAGGAGTTTCTCAAATGTCCTGCAGAGGACTGCTGTCAGTCCTTTATAAATCCCTTTCAACAGATACGCCATGAGTATGTGACACCCTTTTACCTCACCTCCCTTGTCCCTGCCCCACTAGTTTACTCTGTGCAAATCTCTGTCCCTTTGCAATGGGGTTTTTCTACCGCTTTTCTGAAATACCAGTCAAGTTATTGGAAGAGACAAATAGTTTTGGAAGAAAAGTTTACCTAGAGGGGTCTTTGAAACAGAAAATCAGTCAAACCATAAGGTAGGAGAAGGGTGCACTGCTTCTCTATGAGGAGTAGAGGGGATTTGGTGGCACTGGCAGGCAGTTGTTAAGGTGGACTTGTCCTGGTTCTATTAATTCATAAACTATATATTTATGATAGAGTTTGATTTGAATTCTGATTACTTCAATATGTGCATGCAGTTGGTCAAGTTATTTATAAACTCCTATGACCCTTAGACCCTTTCCAAATATGGCTGAATAAAACCCAAAAACCCATTAAAATATACTCACCTACGGGGTGATTATGATTAGACACCATGAAAAATTCAAAGTTCTTAGCGGTCTTATTATTTACTGAATAGTAACTCTTCAGTAAATATGTTTGTGTGTTTCTCCTTTTCCCCTTCTTCTCTTTTATGGTAAGTTACTGATGCACTGAAGGAATGAAAAAGGCAGAGGAGTAGAATTTAATTTGTAACTGATTAGGACTTAGAAGAACAATAGCAAAATCCTGAGGGACAGGTAAGGAAATTTCTAGGACAAGCAAATTGATGCAGATGGCTGCCTCTCATTCACAGAGGCAGTGGTGCTCACCCACCACTAAAAAAATGCACAGATTAGAGATTTGCTCTTTGAAGTTTTTCCATATGTCTTGCATGTGGGAAGGACATGAATTTTGGGGAGGCCAAAGGGTAGAGTTTTGTGGGTTGAATTGTGTTCCTCCAAATTATGTATTGAGGTCCTGGCCCCTGTAGCTGTGGATGGGATCCTGTTTTGGTAATGAGGTCATACCAGAGGATGGTAGGTCCTAGACATAATCACTTCTGAGCTGAATGGACACAGAAGCACACCCAGGGGGAAGATGCAATACAGAGACAGACACACACAGGAGAAGAATCTACTAGTTCAGGAACACTGCTAGAAGCTGAAACAGACAAAGAACCAACAAAAAAGTAAAACCAAACCCATTGCCATTGAGTGGATTCTTACTCATAGCAGCCGGGTTATACCATTTGTACTATTGACTATGCTATTTGTACAGTTGGCAGGCTTCCCTTTGCCTTTTTTTCTTCCCTTCTAATATTACTCCTTTCTATGTGTCACATGACTCACAGTCCAAAACACGAACTAACCCTATAACCTTGTCCTCATCTCTACTCTTTTCTTACGAAATGATCTAACAGAGCAGAGCCATGAGAGATGACTGGCAGGCTGCTGAGCAGCACGCATTAGACTATTTCCCTGTCTGAAACGATTTCCCTTCTTACAGCTTCCTGGGGCAAGATGTGAAGAGACCTGTGTCAGTCCTGAACAGTAAGTATCTGGGAATCCCAGCTAGGGGAAGGAAAAGACAGACAAAAACATCCGTCACCAAAACAAGGTCAAAATGTCATTAGACGTCTGTGACTTCCCTTATTTATTTCTACTTAAATGGGCTTCAACCTACTAATACCAGGACAAATTACCCAAAGATAAAGGCATGTGTTTTTGTCATCCTAAGCACACAAAATAACACGGCTGACAGCATTTTTTCTAAAGTCAATCTTGCAATCAAAGTAGCAGAATTTATCTCCATTTATATAGTCGCAGAGACTTGCAAAAGACTTTCTTTCCCGTGCTTCCCTGTGACTCATCAAGACAGACTGTTTTCAATATCTAGTCACAGGCTGATGTAGCTGGCTGATTTCCATAGCAGCACCACCACTTCAAATCTGCAAATTATTTTTTAGTTTTTATAGCTTGTGAATATTAATAGGGATTTAGCTACAGCTTTTTTTGATGTAATTATCCCTTAAGACCTGTCACAATTAGGTCTTATGCAGATACCAAGAACATAAAGATAAAAAAGTACAAGAGATTTATTCCACCTGGAGGTGAACTACTTAAAAAGTAAGGAGAGTCTGAATAAAAGACTTGTTCAGGCTGAAGAAAAATGCGTTTTGAAAAAGGTTTTCCAATAGTCACATTTTTTAAACCCAGAGGAAGTGGTGATGGCCTTGGTTATTGTTATGCGCACGTTGAGCCCTGGGTTGGGTTAGTTGACACAGGCTGCCTGAGATTTTAGACACCTATGATCATAGGAAAGAGTGCTTCTTGCACAATGGTTAAACACTCTACTGCTAACAGGAAGGTTGGTAGTTCGAACGCACCCAGCAGCTCCAAGGGAGAAAGACCTGGGGACCTGCTTCCATAAAGATTACAGCCTAGAAAACCCTATGAGGCAGTTCTACCCTGTCTCATGGGTCATTATGAGTCACAATAGACTTCATGGCACCGAACAACATCACTACCACCATAGAAGAGTCCTCTCCTCCAGAATCAGAATCCTAAAGTTACAGAACTAGAAGGGGCTTTGAACAAATGAGGGACATGAGAACATCCAGAGATGACATTGTTCAATGAAACAGCAAACCATATTTTCTACAAATATGTAACCAGAAAGGAGAAATGGATTTCAATATCTATGTGTCAGAAGGTATTGTTAAATGACAAAATTTATTCATCTTCGAAGAAACACGTTTTCCATTTCCCTCACCTTCTAAATGTTGCTCTAATCTTAACACTCCTTCTGGTTTACAATCCTATCTTTTTTTCATCCCTACAAAGAAAAGTTAGAGTTACCATAATTAATTCAGAATATTTAACCAGCTTTTATCATGGGTGAAGTTAGTTTCTACTTCCCTCTCTCCCGCCTCCTTGTTTGTCTCAGTAGGAGTGTCGAAACAGCTTGGGAAACATGTATTTCTTTCATGCACTTAACTGAAATTTGCTTTACACTTATGTTTTACTGACCTCAAATATAGATGCACTGAATAACTCGACAACAGTGGATTTTTTTTTTTTTTTAAGCTTATGTATCCATTTCTAAACTCACTCTTTCTATCTCGCATTCTACGTTTTTTTTCTTGGTAATGATCATCATAACTGTTTACAATGTTCAGGGTCATGTTTTCTAGCAACACTATTTTCATACTTAATAATTTAGTTTGTCTTATAATGAGTCACAAAATGATTTGCACAGTGCTGTCTATAGTACAAAGTTCTATTTAAGGCCTCTCATTTCACAACACATTCAAGTGGTTACACTGAAAATTAAATAACATAATCTGTGACGAAAACTGTATGCTTTTTTTATAACAAGGCATGTTATATTGTAACCTGTATTTCTGATTCCGGAATTGTAATAGACATTGATGATATTTTTATTGTATAAAGCTTTATTCTTTCCCCTTAGTTGCCTGACCACAGACTGGGTACATCTATGGTATATATGGTAAGTTTCAGCTAAAATTTCCAGGGAGACACTTGAAAGGGACTTTATTTTTCTTGGGGGCATTAATTGTTTTTAGTCTTTTTTTTTTTAATATATTGTCAGCAAGAAGAAAATGTATGGGACAGCCTGCCTACGTCCCTAGGCATCTCATAAAGTTTCTTTTTCTCATCACTAAAGCATGTGACAATATGCCAGGATTTCCTATTTCAATACTACCTCCTCCACCAATGTTGAAGATTATTGTGTTCTTTTCTCAAGGTCTTCTCTAGAAACTTCTCCACAGAGGAGAGATAAGTAAAGTTTAAAAAAAAAAAAAATAGTCCATCTCTAATACAGAAAATGATACTGGCGAGGAGTGTGCTTCTAACCTCAAGTAGACACATGAGACTATGTGGGCAGCATCTCTCTGGAGGCCAGATGAGAAGGCAGAGGGGGACAGGAGCTGGTTGAATGGACACAGGAAATACAGGGTGGAGAGGAGTGTGCTGTCACATTGTAGGGAGAGCAACTCGGGTCATGTAATAATGCGTGTATAAGTTTTTGTGTGAGAAACTGACTTGAATTGTAAACTTTCACTTAAAGCACAGTAAAAATAAATAAATAAATAATAGTCCATCTAAATCACCTTCAAATCTTCTAGCAATTGTTCTGATGAACTGACGGTTTGCTGACAAAATAAGGAGGCGTATATGTAAAATGAAAGCATTAGAACCAAAGTCTTAAAATCTCTCTATAAAGCCTTCAAACAAGAATCAAAACGTAAACATTGCATGGATACTGATCATGTTGGGGAAACAAGCCAACTGACAGAACTCTCACTTGCTCCGCGGGCCCCTTGCAGGTTGCTGGTAGTAATTGGTGGGCTGCTTCTCCTATGTGGTCTGACTTCAGTGTGCTTCCGTTGTTGCTGTCTGAGACGCCAGCAAAATGGGGAAGATGGGGGCCCACCTCCCTACGAAGTGACAGTCATCGCTTTTGATCATGACAGCACTCTTCAGAGCACCATCACGTGTGAGTTCACTGATATAACATGGAAGGACAACCCAGTTTTAAACAGTTAAAAAAAAAAAAAGTTGCAGTAGCCTTGATTCTGACCCATAACGACTAGTGCCCCTCCAGGACGGAGTAAAACTTCGCCTTAGCATTTCCAGGGTGGTGCTCTTTGGGGAAGCTGATCTCCAGGTCTTTTCTCCCAGAGTGGCTTGTTGGTTACAATGCCGACCTTTCGTTTAACAGCCCAGCACTTAACCACTGTGCCTTTAGTGCTAAGGACTCCATAGGACAGGGTAACTGCCCCATTGGATTTCCTAAGGAGCAGCTGGTGGATTTGAACTGCCAATCTTTTGCATAGTAGCTGTGCTCTTAACCACTACCACTAGGGCTCCCTTTAAATGGTGAACCCGTTGCCATTGAGTTGATTCCAACTCATAGGGACCCTACAGAACAGAGTAGAACTGCCCCATGAGGTTTCCAAGGAGCAGCTGGTGGATTTGAAATGCCAACCTTTTGGTTAGCAGCCAAACGCTTAACCACTCTGTGCCACCAGAGCTCCTTTAAATGACTAGGAGGGTATAAAGGGATAGAAACATTGATTTCATAGTATAGAAGATTCTAGAACTCAGTGTAGTTTTAATTTCCAGAAGCCTAATTGTTTGGTGATCTGAACTCTCAATGATGCTGCATTCTCAAATATTTGTCTGGCTGATGGTAGAGTGAAGAAAAGGAGTGAAGTGCTGAGCAGAAGACATGACCCAAGAGCAGAAATTTGTACCAGGGCCGCTTCATGTGGAACTAAGTGATAGCAGTAAGATTTGCAGAGCTATATAGAGGCCTCAGAATGGAAACCCAATATTACTGGAATTGTTTTATAGCAAGAATTATCCAGTTTATAAAGAATCATTTTTATAAAACTACTTTAAGCTCTAAACATATCCCTTATTCAAAATGGTTGGATTTTGTGAAAACTTAAATGTTCTATTATATACAATATTTTATATCTTTAGGTAAAATAGTAGTGTGTACTTTCAGTTCTTTATTCTTCAAGTCCCGATACACTAAATTTTAAGCCCCCAAAACTCCTGTGATGATTATAAGACAATTTCTGTTACTTTCTCTGCTATATTACATTGTTTTCTAAAATTGGGGAGTAAATGCCAGTCCGAACACCAGATTCCAAAGCACAGTGGTATTTATTTTGAAGAAAGAACAGTGTAACATATTGTTATATTGACTTCCTTTCCTCAATGTTATCTCAGAGAGAAGATTAATGAGGTAGCAAATATATGTTCGGAAAGAGTCAGCAATATCAGTGGGGTGGCGTAAAGAGTTCCAAGTTTGCAAAAGTGAGTGGGCAGGGTTGTGAGATACAGGAACAGAATTTTGGTTATTGAAAGATAGCAGAGAAGACAGATTCTTCTAGCAGAGATGAAGTTGGTTTCTAAGCAAGCTTCAACAGGATTTTCATAAAATTTGTGGCAAGGAGTGAAAATGAGTTTGGACACTTGTTAAGAATGAAGGGACGTTAAATGTGATGTCAGGTTTACTTTAGTTCTATTCCTTCTTTCTTTACCAGCCCTGCAGTCAGTGTTTGGCCCTGCGGCTCGAAGAATCTTGGCTGTAGCTCATTCCCACAGCTCCCTGGGCCAATTGCCTTCCTCCTCAGACACCCTCCCAGGGTATGAAGAAGCTCTTCACATGAGTCGCTTCACCGTAGCAAGGTGTGGGCCGAAAGCACCTGACCTATCTCCAGTGCCAGAAGAAAAGCAGCTGACTCCAAGGGAGAAGGAGTCTCCTGGAATAGAACATTCTGATTGATGGGAACTTTGATTTTATGAATGGAGCAGGGGTATCTCTAGAGCCTGTAGAGACCCACAGACCTAGGGGACATTTCTTTTTCTAACTTTCAGAAGGTTTAGGATGGCACCTAAACATCGTGCTGTGAAAAAGATAAGTTATCGCTCTTTATTCTCAGCCACACATATTTTCTGATATGGAATGTGCTAATCGGGAACTCACATTCATTGTCCAGTAGCCAACCTTTGCAGCTTGTCTTTACCCATGCTCGTTACTACCAAATCAGCAAAGCATCAAAGGTGCCTCAAAAGCCTTCACCTACCCAGTGCATATAAAGTACCGTCACCCATATGTTACTGCAAGTTGCTTTTCTCTCTGCCAGCTAAGAGTGACACACTTGAGGAGAAGAGCCATCAACATTAATGCGCTGAGTCCATATATCCTTCCTCCTGAGAGAACAGCCAACTTTACACTGGACGAGAAGGATCATCTTAGACATTATGTAATACCCAACTGGACAGCCAGAAGCCAGGGGTGTGATGGCCAGCATGAGCTAAGGGAACACAATACAGAAATGACGTGCCGAATATCAAGGTTTTTCACTCTGGCTTCACCCACCGGCATTACAAGAAACTGCATCAAGTACAGTAACAGTTCTATTAATTCTCCATTTCCTCTCCTTGTAAACACACACACACACACTCTTTCCTAACTTAATTAAATGACAACTCTAAATGAATAGCGTTGCTTTGCTTCTTTCCCCCTTCCTGCTTTGACCACTTAAAGCCACAAGATGTCTTTAGTGACGCACATGGGGACCCTCACTGCCATCTAGTGGACACATGGTAGAAAAATCTGTTTTCCCCTTTAGGCCTGTCAGCTTGTGTCTCCAGCGTTTGTGGCACCAAGTGAACTAAGTCTGAATGGGCTCCTTCCCGTGACATCATTCTTCCGTGTAATGCAAAGTTGTCTATATAAAATACTACCTCCAAAAAGTATCGTTATTGGAAAAATGAGGAATTGAAGTGTATTTGGGGGAAATCTACTCACCAGTGACCTTAAAGAAGTCACGGAAATCTTTAAAACCCAGCTTTCTCATCTGCAAAATAAAACAAAAACAAAAAAATCAAACCCATTGCTTTCGAGCCAGTTCCTACTCATAGCGGCTCTATAGGACAGGATAGAATTGCCCCATAGGGTTTCCAAGGAGCGGCTGGTGGATTCAAACTGCTGACCTTTTGGTTAGCAGCCATAGCTCTTAACCTCTGTGCCACCAGAGCTACACCTATAAAATCAAGGATAATGATACCTCACAGGATTGTCATGAGGATCAAACAAGCTAAACATATATGACATGGTTTATAAAATATTGTGCACATGTATTTATTATTATTATTATTGACATCAAATCTTAACCTACTTGCTGTCATTCCACTGAAAATTATGTTCTGATTCATCCCTTTACCTGCTTACTATGCTATTGCTAAACTACACCTGAAGTGGCTTTATTGTATCAATAAATATTTGTTGTTTGAGTTAAACAACTAAAGATATTAGTGATTCCTTTTAATATGTTCTGGGTAGAGGTAAAGGATATTTGAGAAAATTCATTGCTCATAACGCCATTAACTTCAGTACTTAGGGAGGCAATACAGACCCAGGGAATGGCTGGTTGATGCCGCCCATTATTAAATACGTTCTTGGAATTCTCACTCAGCCTGGAGGGAAAAATGTCCTGAATACAACTTGCTGGTGACCCAAATTTATCCTGAGTCATTTATTAAGTTTCCTCTGCAAATTGTTGAAATGCATGAATTCTTAATAATGAATGAGATGGACTTGTTTTGCCACAGCCAATGACTAATTTCATCATCACACATTCCATAAAATATTCTAGGGTCTTTCTTCCACCAAAGCACCACAGTCTTGAAGACATTAAAGTGTTGAAGGGCATAAAAAGTCTTGAAAGAAATTCTGCCTATAAGGGTCTTGTTCTAAAGAGACCCCATCACCACTTCCTTGAAGTAGGGAATCAGTTTCATCCATTTTACATTACTTTATCCTATGTCTTCAGCATTAATTGTGTCTTGTTACCGTCTTAGTACTACTCACCAGTTGTATCAAGCCATCCACTTCCTTGTTGTTATTGTTAGTTGCTGTTGAGTCGATTTTGATTCATGGTGGCCCCATGTGTGTAAAGTAGAACTGTTCCATAGGGATTTCGAGGCTATGACCTTTGGGAAACAGATCGCCAGGCCTATCTTCTGAAGTGCCTCTGGGTGAGTTTGAAGCACCAACCTTTCAGCTAGTAGATGAGTGCTTAACCATTTGCTCCACCCAGGGATTGTTCATTCCCTTTACCCTCCCATTTTGTCACAAATTATCAGCATACATCTGGCTTCACTTCCTTTCCTACTCAATTTAAGACATCTCTTAATCGCCTCAAACATTTTAACACTTAAATATGTGTTTGACTTCTTTTAACTTTTCTTGCATCTATGTCTTCAAACTTGAAACACCAAATCAATGAAGCTAACTGATGTCTCCCCAACACCTAAACTGCTAAGCAGTTGTCTCAGTTATCTAGTGTTGCCATAACGGAAATACCACAAGTGGATGGCTTCAACAAAGATAAAATTTATTCTCTCACAGTTTAGTAAGCTAAAAGTTCAAATTCAGGATGCCAGCTCTAGAGAAAGACCCTCTCTCTCCATTGGGTCTGGAGGAAGCTCTCTGCCATCAATCTTCCCCTGGTCCAAGAATCTCTCAGTGCAGGGACCCTGAGTCCAAAGGATGAGCTCTATTTCTGCTCTTCCTTCTTGGTGGGATGAGGCCCCTCCCCTCTCTGCTTGCTTCTCTTTTTTATATCTTAAAAGAGATTAACTCAAGATACAACCTAATCTTGGAGATTGGGTCCTGCCTCCTTAGTATAACTGCCTCTAATTCTGCTTCTTTAACACCATAGAGGTTAGGATTTACAACACATAAGATAATCACATCAGATCACAAAATGGTGGACAACAACGCAATACTGGAAATCGTGGCCTAGCCAAATTGACATACATTTGGGGGAGACATAAGTCAATCTACAACAGCAGTGTCCGAGAAAATCTCTCAGTTCTATTGATTGAAGTTATGAGTTCATGGTCTCCGATACCAGCTGAACCATTTAACATTCCTTCTAGATTTCTTCTGGTAGTTTTACCATTCCTCTTCAAACCTCACACTCTATCACCTACTTGTTAATTGTCGACAGAGGACTTGGCCTCCTAGTTCAGAGAGGACATCAAAGCCTTCAGGCAACTTTATGCCCAAAATCTATGAGTCTCCATAGATCTGTAGCTATTCATTTTCCTTCCTTCCTATCTTATTGAAGTAGATACCCCTTTTCCTCCCCAAAGGCAATACTTCTAATTGTGCTTTGCATTGCATTGATTTAACAGTTTTTTTTTTATTATTCAACAAGTATTCATTAATAAATTTTGTGTCAAAAGTAGTGCAGGACCAGGTGGGGGTAAAAAGAGTATGCTAGGCAGAGTCTCTGACTTTGCCCTTGTGGAGCTTACATTGTTATAGGGAAGGGTCTTAGTCTAAAGAGGCTCCAGCACCCCTTGTTTGTTATAAGGAAAAAAGATAGTGAACACTAAAAGTCCAAATAAAAAAAGAAAGAAACAAACAAAGGCTGAGATAGAAAGCAACAAGTGGAAGAGAGCAGAGAACTCTTGGAAAGGCAGAAATAGGGAAGATTTTTTAAAGATAGGAAAACGTTCAGTAAATCTGAGAACTGAATAAAAGACAAGAGTAGTGGATTGTAGTGAGAAAAGGAGAGTGCTGCAGGAAACTAAGTCCAAGAGGGAGAAGGGGCCGCTGAGGCAAGGGATTTAGGTTATTTTATATGCATTGGGAAGCCGTTAAAGGATTTTAAACATTCAGTAACTTGATGCAATTTGAATTCTAATTATTATTGTTTGAGTGACTCTTGATGTTACATAAAAGGTGTACTGGAGTAGCATAAGTATGAAAAGAGGATGATCAGATGGAAGGCTATTGAAAATAATAGATAAGAGATGATTGTGGATAGGTCTCGGATGGTGAGAACAGAGGTAGAAATGGAGACAAATGTAAGGATTTGAGATATCTATGTCAATGTCTATATGTTAAAAGTAGAAAAAAAAAAACTACTGTCATGGAGTCAATTCCAACTCATAACAACCCAACAGGACAGAGTAGAACTGTCCCACAGGGTTTCCAAGGAGTTGCTGGTGGATTCAAACTGCTCACTTTTTGGTTAGCAGCCGAGCTCTTAACCACTGCGCCAGCAGGTCTCCGTGTGTGTGTGTGTGTGTGTGTGTGTGTGTGTGTATAGTAGTTCATCAGAACTTGCTGATGGACTGGATAAGGGAAGGTAGTAAGGGAAAGGAATCAAGAACCATTTCTAGATCACTGATCTGAGTTATCCATGGAAGGTGAAGCCATTTATTATGATGGAGAATACTGGGGTTAGACTAGATGGAGGAGGAAATTCAGGGCAGTGATTTCTAAAAAGTGCAAAAAGCCAGTTGGTAGTGAGATATATACCTAGTTAACTAAGACAAGGTCTACTTCACTAAGCAAGAGGGAAAGTTCAGATGTGCCAAACAGAAGTCAGCCATAATATTTTCTGGGTTTGAATACAGAAAGCCTCAAATTAATAGAAAGAAAAGAAGGAAGGAAGGAGGGAAGGAAGAAAAAGAAAGGAAGAAAGGGCAGTGAAGTTTCTTATAGGATCTTTAAATGTTGCAATGTTTGTAAATTTTCGCTGGATATCACATGGAGACGGACATGCATGTATGGGAATCTGGGATCTGCAATGGAAGATAAAGACTTATACTCATCAATTTAAAATTTGTATATGAGCATAAAAGAGATTACTGAGTCCAGACCCTGACTCTTCTTCCTTTTACCTCAGTCTTTAATTGCCCAATTTCTACTAGCCTTTTCTCTTTTTTTATTTTTTTCTCTTTAGTATATGCATTTCATTGTAATTATATTTAGTACACAAATGTACAAATCCCTAAGGGAAAATGGCACACAGTGAAGCTTTCTTGTTTATTTGTTTTCCCTGTCTGGGGAGTCTACAGTAGCTTCAGAGAGGATGTATTTCAGAGAGAAAATTCACCTCAAGGGAAGGGGTAATGTGTGCACAAGCACTGAGATGTGAATGTATCTCTGTAATTTCAGTAGCTGCCAAGGAGTTTGGTGTGAATTGTTTATTGCACGTAGGGGGAGGGGAACATGAAGAAGAAAAGTGACACATTTTTAAGCCTTGTGTTAAGCAATTTGGACACTAAAGTTGAAGACACTGAAAAGCTACTTAATGTTTTTGTTACTTGGAGAGTTCCATAATGTAATGAATTTTCTAGAGAGACTGATGAGAATTTGAAGTCTTAAATGATATGCAAAGAAGGCAGATCTTAATTCTGGCTGGGAGCATATGGCAAAGTTTCTAGTTAAAAGTGATGAAAGCCTGAAAAATAACATTTTGGGATGGTGATGAAATGAATGGTAACTATTGCTTCTTTTCAACAGAAATCTAAGCTGTGCTTAAATGGAATAAATAAATTAAAAGGTGATTAAGAAATACAGTTTTTATACAGCTGTTCTGTAGGCCTTTCTCCTAAGCCGTAAAGAAATTTATTTTCAGGAACTCTTTCTCTCCTAGATGACACAGATTTGATAAATCCCTGCAGCCAGGCAGTGAAGCTGGTCTCCACATTCTCTACAGCTTGCTCTGAGTTTCCTGGGATGATGGCACTGGGCAAAAAATCCCAACATTCTCCATTGTTCTTCACTAAAACTCCTGGAAACAATTAGGGCTCTGGCTAGTGTGATACCAATATCTAAAGGGAGGCGTCACTATCTACCTACAGGAAGGATGGAACAGTATTCAATGCTACATATAACAGCAGGAAAGAATGACGCTGGCCAGCATGAAGCCTGTAATGTAAGTGAGACCTGAAAGATGAGCATATATTGATGTACTCGAGGACAATGTAGGCTCTCCTTTGGGGTGGAAGATGGGTCTGAGAGAAGACTGGTGAGGTTGATGACTAGTTCTGTCTGTGGTTCTGAGTGAATTAGAACAGCACAGAATCTTGCTTCCGTTTCAGGTCTAGGTCAGGAACTACAGCATAGGTTCCTATTGGGTTGGCCTTACGAGTATAGCTATAAGGTCCTTGTTAGAGCATCTAATTAGTTAACATGCTAAGAGTATTTGTGTATGAGAATATGGCAATAAAGAAAAAGTGGGATTTATTTTTTTAATAATTTTTATTGTGCTTTAAGTGAAAGTTTACAAATCAAGTCAGTCTCTCACACAAAAACCCATATACACTTTGCTACACACTCCCAATTACTCTCCCCCTAATGAGACAGCCTGCTCTCTCCTGCCACTCTCTTTTTTCGTGTCCATTTCCCCAGCTTCTAACCCCCTCCACCCTCTCATCTCCCCTCCAGGTAGGAGATGCCAACATAGTCTCAAGCGTCCACCTGATCCAAGAAGCTCACTCCTCACCAGCATCCCTCTCCAACCCATTGTCCAGCCCAATCCATGTCTGAAGAGTTGGATTCGGGAATGGTTCCTGTCCTGGGCCAACAGAAGGTTTGGGGGCCATGACCACTGGGGTCCTTCCAGTCTCATTCAGACCATTAAGTCTGATCTTATGAGAATCTGGGGTCTGTATCCCAGGGTTTTATTTTTTTTTTTTAATTTAAGAGACCCTAGGAGAAAAATTGTAAAGTCTGGGAACAGACTTTTGTTTTCTTTTCCCTGGGTGAGAAGATTGGCTGAAAGGTAATCAAGAGGCTAGGATGAGCAGTCTGCCCTTGAGCAGACTGACTGGCAAAACAAATTCAGTGATTTATGGACTGTCCAAGGTATGCTAAATGTTCAGCTGTGGAAAATATTAGACATGTTATCTCAGAGTAATGTTGACCAGAGTCCATCCGTTGGTACCTCCATCTTGGTTAATCCAGAATTGTATTATTTCCCACCTCAGAATTCTTCAGAACTTTAAGAGTTTGAAAGGGAGTTATGGAAGTGATGGAGAGTTGAATACTAAAGAATGATGTAATTTCAAAGGTCAGCAATACAGGATAAGGGCATTTTCTGTCTACCAGCAGAGAGAAAAAATGAGACTATGAATAATAGAAAATTGTAGAAATTCCAAGAATGATAGAATAAGAATGAATCTGGGAATGTGTGTTGACAACATCCTATAGCAGGCATTACATAGGAGCTTAACCAGTTTGTATTTTATCCTGTATTCCGTGAAAGCCATAGTAAATTTTTGAAGAAGGAAAAGAGATAGTGAAATTTAAATTACTTGGGTGTCATTAAAAAAAAAAAAAAATGAACTGTTGCCATCAAGTCCGACTCATAAAAGACTACAGGCCAGAATAGAACTGCTCCATACAGTTCCCAAGGAGTGGCTGGTGGATTTGAACAGCCAACTTTTTGGTTAGCAGCCTGAGCTCTTAAACTCTGTGGCACCAGGCAGCTTCTGGATGTCATTAGAGAATAAATAAGTGGTGTGAAATGATGATGAGTTGATCCCAACTCATGGGGACCGCATGTGTGACAGGGTAGAACTGTGCTCCATAGAGTTTTCAGTGGCTGATTTTTTAAGCATTTTTCTTCTGTGGTGCTCTGGGTGGAATGGAACTTCCAACCATTTAGTTAGCAGCTGAATGTATTAACTGTATCACCAGGGACTACATACAGGAGACAGGGAGACCATTGGGCTATTACATCACTTCCAGAGACAAAATTTCTTTAACTTCTGTGATAAAACTTTATAGATAAAGTTATGAAATAAGGCAGACTAAATTGAATGTCTCTTCTCTACATTTCAGCTTCCTGGTACTCGCTCTTCAATTGTTAAGTTGCCCTTTGGATTTCCCTGTCCCTGTTTGACAAATGATATAAATATTCCAAGTTTCTAGATCTTCCTTGAGCCCAGTTTGTGGATCAAACTTGCCTATATAGCCTCCCTTTTATACTTCTCTCTTGCATGCGACTTTAGAACCTCCTCTCCATTATTTAGACTAAATACTTCAGGTGGTAATGTTGTGCACTTTCCTCTCCCTCTCCCAAAAGTCTGCAAATTCAAACTCAGCAAATACCAAAGTAGATAAATACAAATCCAATTCAAAGAGGACAACAACTCATTAACAGTCAAATAGTCGGTATGTAATCATAACCATTTAAATATCTACTGTGCACCTAGTATGTTGTTGTTAAGTAGCCTTCGAGCCAATTCCAACTCATGGTGACCCCATGTGTGCAGAGTAGAACTGTTGCACGGGGTTTTCAAAGTTGTGACCTTTCAGAGGCAGATCTCCAGGCCTGTCCTACGAGGCGCCTCTGGGTGGGTTCGAACCACCAACCTTTTGGCTACTAGTCGAATGCTTAACTGTTTGTGCCAACCAGGGGCTTCACTTAGTACATTATTTCATTTAATTTTCCTAACCATTTGCTCTTTTTTTTTTTTAGCTTTGGAGGCTGAGTTGGAAGGAAATAATGTACTTTGCCCAGAGCTGATTGACTAAGCTGGGTTTTACACTCAGATTTCTCAGGCTCCAAGTACGAAGCTGAAAAACTCTATGCTCTTATTTATTTATTATTCTTTTTAATAAAGTGTATACTTTCATACAGATTAAAAAGACAAGTAGCTCCCGAAGACTTATGAAGAAAAGTAGCACCACCCCATTTCACATACATTCTTTATTCTCCACTTTCCAGTTGATTTTTTAAAAACCCACATTTCTCCAAATACTATGTATAGGTTTCTATTCTTAATTTTCATTTACAGTTCAGGGCATAATCTATTGATTTCCCATTGTGGACAATGAAAATTTGGCTGTTTTCACCACTACTACCACCACCCCATCTTTGTTATCAGTGCACAACTGAACATTTCTGTGCCCCCCACCCCCATCTTCTAAATATGGTATATTGTAACTTTGATTAGGTAAGTGTTATGGGAAGCAGGAAAGAAAGCATTAATGGTTAAGAACCTGCCTCAATTTCTTCAACTGTTAAATGATGATTAAAATTAGTAAATCTACCTCATTTTATTACACAAGGATTATGGAAGTTAAGGTATGTATATATGTGTATATGTATATATAATGTAGTTCTTAAAAGGATTAACCATTTTATTACTTTGTAGATTATTTTCATCTGTCTCATGTTAAATCCTGTTTCCTATATCTCATGCCTTCTCCTTTATTGGGTTACTTCCCTCATTTTGGGGGTGTTTCCTGAAAACGGGTACATGAGAAATAACTTTTAGGAGAGTGTGCACTTCTAAGAATGTCCTGTGCTACCCTGACATTTAATGATAATCCAGCTTGGTACGAAATTCTAGGTGGGAATAACTTCTGTTAGAGTTTTGAAGGCATAAAAAAACCCATTGCCATCAAGTCGATTCCAACTCATAGCAACCCTATAGGACAGAGTAGAACTGCCCCATACAATTTCCAAGGAGCACCTGGTGGATTCAAACTGTCAACTTTTTGGTTGGTAGCCATAGCTTTTAACCACTACACCATGAGGATTTCCTTTGAAGACATAGCTAGCTTTAATATCCCCTTCCCATTTTTTCTCTTCTTTTTCTCTGAGCCTTCCAGTATTTTAATGTTGGACCTTTAATTTACTTACCCCACACCTATGCCATTTTCCATGTATTTGTCTTATTGCTTTACTTGCTAAGAAATTTCCTCAATTTCTTTTAACACTTCTATTGAATTTTTCCTATCTCAATCTGTACATTTTTGAGAGATTTTTATTTTGGGGGGCCTGAATATTCATTTGTTGTAGCTATTTTCATGTCACGGATGCACCGTTTTCCTCATCTCTCTGAGGATCTGAATCTTTTTTTTTTTCTTTATTCTATGTTTTCATCTCCCTGAAGAATGTTTTTATTTTCTCCAAGTTGTTTTCACTGGTTATTTGTTTTCATTTTAGATGTTTTCTTTAAGTACCTGGTGATCATTGGTTCCTTGCTGTCTGTTCCTATTTAAGAATGGGACACTGAGAAACTCGTTGGAAATTCTGTATGCCAGCAAAAACCTTGTTAACTGTGGTCTTCTACCAGGCAGACTATCAGCTTGGCTGCTAGAGCTTTGGGAACAGACTAAGAGGAAGAAGGCTTGGGGATTCAAGGGTAGGTATGCAAGCTTGCACTTAATCTCCATTTTCAGCATGCTTTTTTTTTTTTTTCACCTTCTACTGAGCCTAGTTTTCCCCAGTCCAGAGAACTTTTGCTTAATTTGTGCAAAGAATAAATCTTCAGTCTTTACTGGGATCGTGAAGAGGCAAATTATGTGGATGTGTGGGACAAGGGAGATAGCATGGGAATAAAAGTATCGAGCTTTTCTAAGTTCTAGAATGAATACTTGGCTACTGGACTTCTAGGTGGAACAAATGGTTAAGCACTTGACTACTAACCAAAAGGTTGGCAGTTGGAACCCACCCAGAGGCTCCTCAGGAGACAGGCCTGGTGATTTTTCCAAAAGGTTACAGCCTTGAAAAATCTATGGAGCAGTTCAACTCTGAACACATGGGGTCACCATGAGTTGGAATTGACTTGACAGCAACTAACAACAAACTGGATTTGGTTATTGCCTTAGGGAGCAGAATGAGGCAGATGTATCACTGTAGAGCTTCAAAGGCTAGGCAGAAAAAAAGGTCATGTGGCTTTTGCTGATTTCTCTTGGGAAATCTGCTCAGAGAGCCTCCAGTTACCATGTAAGAAGTCTGGCTAGCCTCCAGTTACCTTGTAAAGAGACCCATGGTGAGACTACATAGACAAAGAGGGAGATGGCTAAGGAGCCCAACTGTTTGAATCTTCCCAGCCTAGTGAACCGGAAATGTGATTGAAGAAGCTTTCAAAAAGGACCCTATCCCAAGCCACTATCTGACTAAAATCAGTAAGACTCCAAGGAAGAATTGCCTAGCTGAGCCCTGTAGCAGCAGATTTGGTAGCAAAACAGCTGTGACTGTCTCAAACCACTCCTTCGTTGTGGTTTGTAATACATCAGTGTTGTTGCTGTTACATGCCTTCAAGTCGATTCCAACTCACAGTAACCCTATACAACAGAGTAGAACTGCCCCATAGGGTTTCCTAGGCTGAAATCTTCACGGGAGCAGATTTCCTGGTCTTTTTTCCTTAGGAGTCACCGGGTGGGTTGGAACTGCAGTCTTTTTGGTTAACAGCCTAGCGCTTAACCATTGTGTCACTAATGAATAACTAACAAAAAACAAAAACCAGTTGCCTTTGAGTTGACTCTGACTCATAGTGTTCCCCTGTGTTTCAGAGTGGAACTGTACTCCATAGGATTTTCATAGTTCTGGCCTTTCAGGAGCAGAACATCAGGCTTTTCTTCTTCCAAGGTGCTATGGTCATCCAATTAAGCTAAATAAACAATGATGAAGACTAAACTAAAATAGTGGCAGCTGGGATGGACAAAAGCGGGCACATTCAGGTTATCGAAGAGGAAGATTTATCCAAGCACAGTCCTAGAAGTGAGAAATATTCTTTGTCTTGGAGTCAACCAATCTCATCCTGATAGTAGTTGGCACTGTTCTGCAGATGGCAGTTTACTTAACAATTCGAAAGAAATAGCAAACTCTCTTGTTTGAATTCTAAGCTTATCAAGCAAATTTAGCAAACGGATGCTAGTAACTGAGCCCTCGAGCACATTAGGAGATAAAACATTATAATTCTGGTTTTATACATCAGTTAAAAATGATACTATAAAAAGGCCTTGCATAAGCCAAAAGCTGGTTCTTTGAAACAATTAACAAAATTGATAAACCATTGGCCAGAGTGACTAAAGAAATACAGGAAAGGAAACAAATAACCCGAATAAGAAACGAGAAGGACCACATCACAACAGAACCAAATGAAATTAAAAGAATCATTTCAGATTATTACGAAAAATTGTACTCTAACAAATTTGAAAACCTAGAAGAAATGGATGAATTCCTGGAAAAACATTACCTACCTAAACTAACACATTCAGAAGTAGAACAACTAAATAGACCCATAACAAAAAAAGAGATTGAAACAGTAATCAAAAAACTCCCAACAAAAAAAAAGCCCTGGCCCAGACGGCTTCACTGCAGAGTTCTACCAAACTTTCAGAGACAAGTTAACACCACTACTACTGAAGGTATTTCAAAGCATAGAAAATGACGGAATACTGCCCAACTCATTCTATGAAGCCACCATCTCCCTGATACCAAAACCAGGTAAAGACATTACAAAAAAAGAAAATTATAGACCTATATCCCTCATGAACATAGATACAAAAATCCTCAACAAAATTCTAGCCAATAGAATCCAACAACACATCAAAAAAATAATTCACTATGATCAAGTGGGATTTATACCAGGTATGCAAGGCTGGTTTAATATCAGAAAAAACATTAATGTAATTCATCACATAAATAAAACAAAAGACAAAAACCACATGATCTCATCAATTGATGCAGAAAAGGCATTTGACAAAGTCCAACACCCATTCATGATAAAAACTCTCACCAAAATAGGAATTGAGGGTAAATTCCTCAACATAATAAAGGGCATCCATGCAAAGCCAACAGCCAATATCACTCTAAATGGAGAGAACCTGAAAGCATTTCCCTTGAGAACGGGAACCAGACAAGGATGCCCTTTATCACCGCTCTTATTCAACATTGTGCTTGAAGTCCTAGCCAGGGCAATTAGGCTAGACAAAGAAATAAAAGTTATCTGGATTGGCAAGGAGGAAGTAAAGTTATCACTATTTGCAGATGACATGATCTTATACACAGAAAACCCTAAGGAATCCTCCAGAAAACTACTGAAACTAATAGAAGAGTTTGGCAGAGTCTCAGGCTATAAAATAAACATACAAAAATCACTTGGATTCCTCTACATCAACAAAAAGAACACCGAAGAGGAAATCACCAAATCAATACCATTCACAGTAGCCCCCAAGAAGATAAAATACTTAGGAATAAATCTTACCAAGGATGTAAAAGACCTATACAAAGAAAACTACAAGCTCTACTACAAGAAATTCAAAAGGACATACTTAAGTGGAAAAACATACCTTGCTCATGGATAGGAAAACTTAACATAGTAAAAATGTCTATTCTACCAAAAGTCATCTATACATTTAACGCACTTCTGATCCAAATTCCAATGTCATATTTTAAGGGGATAGAGAAACAAATCACCAATTTCATATGGAAGGGAAAGAAGCCCCGGATAAGCAAGGCATTACTGAAAAAGAAGAACAAAGTGGGAGGCCTCACTCTACCTGATTTCAGAAGCTATTATACAGCCACAGTAGTCAAAACAGCCTGGTACTGGTACAACAACAGGCACATAGACCAATGGAACAGAATTGAGAACCCAGATATAAATCCATCCACGTATGAGCAGCTGATATTTGACAAAGGACCAGTGTCACTTAATTGGGGAAAAGATAGTCTTTTTAACAAATGGTGCTGGCATAACTGGATATCCATTTGCAAAAAATTGAAACAGGACCCATACCTCACACCATGCACAAAAACTAACTCCAAGTGGATCAAAGACCTAAATATAAAGACTAAAACGATAAAGATCATGGAAGGAAAAATAGGGACAACCTTAGGAGCCCTAATACAAGGCATAAACAGAATACATAACATTACCAAAAATGATGAAGAGAAACCCGATAACTGGGAGCTCCTAAAAATCAAACACCTATGCTCATCTAAAGACTTCACCAAAAGAGTAAAAAGACCACCTACAGACTGGGAAAGAATTTTCAGCTATGACATCTCCGACCAGCGCCTGATCTCTAAAATCTACATGACTCTGTCAAAACTCAACCACAAAAAGACAAACAACCCAATCAAAAAGTGGGCAAAGGATATGAACACACACTTCACTAAAGAAGATATTCAGGCACCCAACAGATACATGAGAAAATGCTCGCGATCATTAGCCATTAAAAAAAGCCATTAGAGAAATGCAAATTAAAACTACGATGGGATTCCATCTCACACCAGCAAGGCTGGCATTACTCCAAAAAACACAAAATAATAAATGTTGGAGAGGCTGCGGAGAGATTGGAACTCTTATACACTGCTGGTGGGAATGTAAAATGGTACAACTACTTTGGAAATCTATCTGGCGTTATCTTAAACAGTTAGAAATAGAACTACCATACAACCCAGAAATCCCACTCCTCAGAATATACCCTAGAGAAACAAGAGCCTTCACACAAACAGATATATGCACACCCATGTTTATTGCAGCTCTGTTTACAATAGCAAAAAGCTGGAAGCAACCAAGGTGTCCATCAACGGATGAATGGGTGAATAAATTGTGGTATATTAACACAACAGAATACTACGCATCGATAAAGAACAGTGACAAATCTGTGAAACATTTCATAACATGGAGGAACCTGGAAGGCATTACGCTGAGTGAAATTAGTCAGAGGCAAAAGGACAAATATTGTATAAGACCACTATTATAAGATCTGGAGAAATAGTAAAAACTGAGGAGAACACATGCTTTTGAGGTTACGAGGGGGGAGGGAGAGAGGGAGCGAGAGGGTTTTTTATTGCTTAATGAGTAGATAAGAACTGCTTTAGGGGAAGGGAAGGACAACACTCAATACGTGGAAGGTCAGCTCAATTGGACTGGACCAAAAGCAAAGAAGTTTCCGGGATAAAATGAATGCTTCAAAGGTCAGCGGAGCAAGGGCGGGGGTCTGGGGACCATGGTTTGAGGGGACTTCTAAGTCAATTGGCAAAATAATTCTATTATGAAAACATTCTGCATCCCACTTTGAAATGTGGCGTCTGGGGTCTTAAATGCTAACAAGCGGCCATCTAAGATGCATCAATTGGTCTCAACTCACCTGGAGCAAAGGAAAATGAAGAACACCAAGGTCACACGACAACTAAGAGCCCAAGAGACAGAAAGGGCCACATGAACCAGAGACCTACATCATCCTGAGACCAGAAGAACTAGTTGGTGCCTGGCCACAATCGATGACTGCCCTGACAGGGAGCACAACAGACAACTCCTGAGGAAGCAGGAGATCAGTGGGATGCAGACCCCAAATTCACATAAAAAGACCATACTTAATGGTCTGACTGAGACTAGAGGAATCTCGGCGGCCATGGTCCCCAGACCTTCTGTTGGCACAGGACAGGAACCATCCCCGAAGACAACTCATCAGACATGAAAGGGACTGGTCAGTGGGTGGGAGAGAGATGCCGATGAAGAGTGAGCTAATTATATCAGGTGGACACTTGAGATTGTGCTGGCATCTCTTGTCTGGAGGGGGGATGGGAGGATAGAGAGAGAGGGAAGCTGGCAAAATTGTCACGAAAGGAGAGACTGAAAGGGCTGACTCATTGGGGGAGAGCAAGTGGGAGTACGGAGTAAGATGTATGTAAACTTATATGTGACAGACTGATTGGATTTGTAAACGTTCACTTGAAGCTTAATAAAAGTTAATTAAAAAAAAAAAGGCCTTGCATTAAAAACAAAACAAGCAAACAAAATAACGACCCATCTATATGGTCTACATGGATAGCTCCAACTGTTTTCAGATTCTAATGATTGATTGGGAGACCTGGTAGTGCAGTGGTTGAGAGCCACGGCTGCTAACCAAGAGGTCAGCAGTATGAATCCACCAGCCACTCCTTGGGAACCCTACTGGGGCAGTTCTACTCTGTCCTAGAGGGTTGCTATGAGTCTGAATTGACTCGACAGCAACGGCTTTGGTTTTTGGTTTTGGGGGAAAAAAGAATATAAACTGTATACTAGATAAAATCTTGGGAAATATCGGTAATTCATTGTAGGCGTGATAGCAATATTGTGATTATGTTGTGTTGTTCTTAGGTGCTGTCGAGTCGGTTCCGACTCATAGCAACCCTATGCACAACAGAACGAAACACTGCCTGGTCCTGCGCCATCCTTATAATCGTTGTTATGCTTGAGCTCATTGTTGCAGCCACTGTGTCAATCCACCTTGTTGAGGGTCTTCCTCTTTTCTGCTGACCCTGTACTCTGCCAAGCATGATGTCCTTCTCCAGGGACTGATCCCTCCCGACAACATGTCCAAAGTATGTAAGACGCAGTCTCGCCATCCTTGCCTCTAAGGAACACTCTGGCCACACTTCTTCCAAGACAGATTTGTTCGTTCTTTTGGCAGTCCATGGTATATTCAATATTCTTCACCAACACCACAATTCACAGGTGTCAACTCTTCTTCGGTCTTCCTTATTCATTGTCCAGCTTTCACATGCATATGATATGATTGAAAATACCATGGCCTGGCTCAGGCACACCTTAGTCTTCAGGATGACATCTTTGCTTTTCAACACTTTGAAGAGGTCCTTTGCACCAGATTTGCCCAATGCAATGCATCTTTTGATTTCTTGACTGCTGCTTCCATGGCTGGTGATTGTGGATCCAAGTAAAATGAAATACTTGACAACTTTCTCCATTTACCATGATGTTGCTTATTGGTCTGGTTGTGAGGATTTTTGTTTTCTTTATGTTGAGGTGTAATCCATACTGAAGGCTGTGGTCCTTGATCTGCATTAGGAAGTGCTTCAAGTCCTCTTCATTGTCAGCAAGCAAGGTTGTGTCACCTGCATAACCCAGGTTGTTAATGAGTCTTCTCCAATCCTGATGTCCCGTTCTTCTTCATGTAGTCCAGCTTCTCGTATTATTTGTTCAGCATACAGATTAAACAGGTATGGTGAATGAATATAACCCTGACGCACACCTTTCCTGACTTTAAACCAGTCAGTATCCCCTTGTTCGGTCCGAACAACTGCCTCTTGATCTATGTAAAGGTTCCTCATGAGCACAATTAAGTGTTCCCGGAATTCCCATTCTTCACAGTGTTATCCATAATTTGTTATGATCCACACAGTCGAATGCCTTCGCATAGTCAATAAAACAAAGGTAAACATCCTTCTGGTATTCTCTGCTTTCAGCCAGGATCCATCTGACATCAGCAGTGATATCCCTGGTTCCACGTCCTTTTTTGAAACCAGCCTGAATTTCTGGCAGTTCCCTGTCGATATACAGCTGCAGCCATTTTTGAATGATCTTCAGCAAAATTTTGCTTGTGTGTGATATTAATGATATTGTTCTATAATTTCCAAATTCGGTTGGATCACCTTTCTTGGGAATAGGCATAAATATGGGTCTCTTCCCGTCAGTTGGCCAGGAAGCTGTCTTCCATATTTCTTGGCACAGAGAAGTGAGCACCTCCAGTGCTGCATCTGTTTGTTGAAACATCTCAATTGATATTCCATCAATTCCTGGAGCCTTGTTTTTCGCCAATGCCTTCAGAGCAGCTTGGACTTCTTCCTTCAGTACCATCGGTTCCGGATCATATGCCACCTCTTGAAATCGTTGAACATCGACTAATTCATTTTGGTGTAATGACTCTGTGTATTCCTTCCATCTTCTTTTGATGCTTCCTGCGTCATTTAATATTTTCCCCATGGAATCCTTCACTATTGCAACTCGAGGCTTTTCACTATTGCAACGCGGCGTTTCTCAAGCAGAAAGAACTGAGGAAAAAATTCAAGCCTTGAGTTGCAATAGTGAAGATTGTGATTATGTAGGAGCATGTTTTTATCTTAGGAAAAACATGCTGAGTATTTTGGAGTGAAATATCACAATATTTGTGATTTACTTTCAAGTGGTCCAGGAAAAGAAAAATCAAGGTGGTGAGTGAGTATATGGTTGTTCATCATACTATTATTTGAAATATTTGTTATACATGTTTAAAAATGCCATGCTGACAATAAAGGTAGAGAACAAACTTTGGAAATTAAGACAACCTACGAACATTTAGAAAAGCTTTGTTGCAGGAAGATTAATGGAAATTTCATCTCCAGGTTCTTTTTCACATGTAAATTGCCACTGTCCTTAGGTATTTTTAAAGTTTTAAAACAGCAGCCTAATTAGATAAGATTGTTTTCAGTAGATTTGATCAGAAAACAACAATCTTAAAATTTCAATCACTACCATAATTTCCTTTCTCAACTGGTTGTAAAGTACTCTTTTGAAAGATTTAGCTGTGTTTGGATCATAGCTAAAACAAGTGACTAAACCGAAAACCAAACTCATAGTGACCCTATAGAACAGAGTAGAACTGCCCTATAGAGTTTCCAAGGAGCAACTGGTGGATTCGAACTGCTGACCTTTTGGTTGGCAGCTGTAGCACATAACTACTATGCCACCAGGGTTTCCAAACAAGAGACTAGGGACTAACTAAACTATTTTCAATTTGAAAATAAGGACTGAAAATTATAAGCATATAATGTGATAAACCACTTACGAATTTTCATATATAAAATGGATTGAAAGACGCTATGGAGAAAAATAATTAAACTTTAGAAATGGAACTATGCAATCATTTTCCTTGTTTGAATAATGAACCTTAGTTTCATTTATTTTGTGGGCTTGTTTTTAAAATCAGAGGCATTGAAACCCTCATAAAAGGAGACAGGAGATGGGGGCTGCTCTCATCTAATATTTTTCTGAACTCATTAAGGGCAAAACAGATCTTCCTTACTAGTCTATAATGTTTACAATTTCCACTGCCCTTCCCCTAATGGTCCTTTGATTCTCAGTGGCGAAAGAGGAACACCAGAAGGAGGCACCAGCCCCACCACCCAGAGTCTTCCACTGTGCTTCCTACTGGTGCTTTCTATTCATGTAAGGAATTTTATAGTACTTCATCTTCAAGGAGCCCTGGTTGCCAATGGCTAAATACTTGGCTGTTAACCAAAAGGCCTGCAATTCCCACAGCTGAAAAGACTTGGCAATCTGCTCCCTTAAAGATTGTTTTCGTGTTGTTAGGTGCCATCCAGTCGGTTCTGACTCATAGCGAACTTCTGCATAACAGAACGAAACACTACCTGGTCCTGCATCCTCCTTACAATCATTGCTATGTTGGAGCCCATTGTTGCAGCCACTGTGTCGGTCCATCTCGTTAAGGGTCTTCCTCTTTTTCACTGACCCTCTACTTCACCGAGCATGATGTCCTTCTCCAGGGTCTGGTAATCCTGATAATACGTCCAAAATATGTGGAACAGAGTCTCGCCATCCTTGCTTCTAAGGAGCACTCTGGCTGTACTTCTTCCAAGACAGATTTTTCATTCTTCTGGCAGTCCATGGTATATTCAGAATTCTTCACCAGCACCATAATTCAAATGCATCAATTCTTTGGTCTTCCTTATTCATTGTCCAGCTTCCATATACATACGAGGCAACTGAAAATACCATGGCTTGGGGTCAGGTACACCTTAGTCCTCAAAGTGACATTTTTGCTTTTTAACACTTGAAAGAGGTCTTTTGCAGCAGGTTTTCCCAATGCAAACACACTCAGCATTTCTCAGGCTGAAAGGAGTGAAGAAAAAACCCAAGCCTCATGTTGCAATATTGAAGGATTCTATGGGCAAAACGTTGAACATCAAACCCATTGCGTCGAGTCAATTCCAATTCACAGCGACCCTATCAGGCAGAGTAGAACTGCCCGATAGGGCTTCCAAGGAATGGCTGGTGGCTTCAAACTACTGACCTTTTGGTTAGCAGCCTAATGCATAACCAGTGCACTGCCAGGGCTCTGTTGAACATCGAAGGAAGCATCAAAAGGAGATGAAAGGAATATACAGAGTCACTGCACCAAAAAGAATCGATTGATGTTCAACCTTTCCAGGAAGTATCGTATGACCAAGAACTGAGGGTACTGAAGGAAGAAGTCCAAGCTGCACTGAAGGCTTTGCCTTAAAACAAGGAAGACTCCAGGAAATGATGGAATATCAATTGAGATGTTTCAACAAGCGAATGCAACACTGAGGTGCTCACTTGTCTATGCCAACTGACTAGAAGAGATCTGTATTTTGCAGTTCCAAAGAACGGTGATTCAACAGAATGCAGAACTTATAGAACAATTTCATTAATATCATATGCAAGTAAAATTTTGCAGAAGATTATTCAAAGATGTTGCACCAGGGAACTGCCAGAAATTCAAGCTGGATTCAGATGAGAACGTGGAATGAGGGACATTAGATGGATCTCGGCTGAAAGTACAGAACACCAGAAGGATGTTTACCTGTGTTTTATTGACTAAGCAAAGGCATTCAACTGTGTAGATCATAGCAGATTATGAATAACATTGTGAAGAATAGGAATTCTGGAACACTAAATTGTGCTCATGCAGAACCTGTACATAGACCACGAAGCAGTTGGAACAAGAGAATAATGCGTGGTTTAAAATCAGGAAAGGTGTGTGTCTGGGTTGTATCCTTTCACAATCTGTATGCTGAGCAAATAATCTAAGATGTTGGACTATATGAAGAAGAATGCAGCATCAGGATTGGAGGAAGGCTCATTAACAATCTTTGATATACAGATGACACAACCTTGCTTGCTGAAAGCGAAGAGGACTTGAAGCACTTATTGATGAAGGTCAAAGTCTACAGCCTTCAGTATGGATTACAACTCAACATAAAGAAAACAAAAATCCTCACAACTGGATCAATAAATATTATTCAGGATAAACAGGGAAAATATTGAAGTTGTCAAGGATTTCTGTTTACTTTGATTCTTTAAAGATTACAGGCTAGGAAACCCTATGCGGCAGCTCCACTCTTCCCACAGGGTCGCTATGAGTTGGAATCCACTGGATGGCACACAACAACACTTCCATATTCAGGTGAATTGTTTTCCAGAAGACAGGCCCAACTTCTGGGTCAGTAGGAGAAAGCCAGTGATCCCTATCTGTGAACGCGCCTGAAGCCCTTAGCAGTCATCACTGACATCACCTCTTCTCTGGACCCTGATTACCCTTCGTGCCCTTCATATTACAGGTCTCTTCAAATTCCTGAGTCATGCTCCGTTTATGTTGCTGTGCTAGGAGCAAACTGTGGCATGGATCCAAACAAAACTGACGCGAGCGTGGGGAAGGAGAGTGCCTGGTGGGAGGTGCCCGGTGGGTGCAATTAAATAGGCAAAGCGCAAAATGCAAGCACAGGACATTTCTGCACTGGCCAAAAACAGACCCTAGGTCCCCCATTCCTTTTTTTCTCCAGATCCCGGATCCCAATAAGCTGGAAAAAGCTGGATTTTAGTTCTTTGTATTTATTTTTGGACTCAACCAAGAAACAGCAGGGAGGGAAGAAGACATTTTCAGAACAATTTTATTTCGTTTTAGAACGATAGTTAATGTCACATGAACATTCAAATAATACGTAAATATGTCATGGTTGCAGTGGGATCTACTTAGGAAAGGTTTAGCTAGAAAGAAGATACACTGAAACAGACAACGTACTTGTCTACCCCCATCCTGCGCTGTTCCGAACGCTGGGGGCGGGACACGGGGCGGGGTTTGTGGCGTCACAATACCAACGCGCTGCTGTGTTGTTTTTGTGTCCCCAGCTCCTGGGAAAAGCCGTCTGGATCTCTTTACCTGGCCATCTTCTACTGCCAGGCGAGGCGACCAGAGATCCCTTCCGAACGCTCTGCCAATAGTGTTGTGGCGGGAGCTGGCACTTCTGAAGCGATCCTGAAACCTATTGAAATTTGACGGAGAGGAGCAATACGCGAGAGACGCAATCATCAGCGAGGAAGGCAGGCCCCGTCTGGGGATTTTAGAAACCCTGCGGTCCATCATGAAGTTCCAGTATAAAGAGGACCATCCCTTTGAATATCGGAAAAAGGAAGGAGAAAAGATCCGGAAGAAATATCCGGACAGGGTCCCTGTAAGTGTAATGGGAACGGGTGGAGGGTAGGAGAGAAAGTGGGGGGAGGGTTGGAGAGCTGGGGGTTGGGGAGTCGCGATGGCTGCCCTAAGGAACAGAAGAGTCTCCGAAAAAGGGAGGTCTCTAAAAATTCCTTGACCCCGGACGTCCTTCGCTACCTGCCGGAGCTAGTGGACTTTCAGACTGCGGAGCTTTCCAAACCCGTATCCCGAGGGCCTGTTCCCATCTTCATAGCTGACCGCATCTTTAGAGCGAAGCCAATGTCTCGAGTGACTCAGCAGTTTTCAGAAAATGTGGCCTTTTTGTGCGAGAGTCATTAGTTTGGGGCTCTAGGTTTGCTTCGTTTAAGAACGCACGGAAATTACTATGGGAGCGACTGATGCCCTGGGGTTTGCGCCTGTCGATTTCTGCTATAGGTGGTTCTCCTTTCATCAATTTCACTCTGACCTGGTTATCCTTGGGCTTGGGAGGGAAAAGATGGGAAGCCAGTGGATTCATTCTTGTATTCTGTTAAGATTGGGGTAGGGGGTGGGGGGCACCACAAGACAGGTCTGGCTCAAAAACAAGGTCACGTTCTCTGCGCAGCAGCCGGCTTGCCTCATCATTCTTGGCTCCAGGGGCAGTGTGTAGTGACGGCCAGCTTTCCTGGGTGCTTAATCTGATCAAATCATACCTGGGCACGAGACAGACTGAGACCTTTTTCTGTTTTAGTCCCTGATTTATGTAGTTAAAACTAGTGCAGAAGGAAAAGATGAAATAAATAGCAAGGCATCTTTCAGCATCCGGGCGTTTTTCCCGTTTGTCCCCTCCCCCGCGCACTTGCCTGGTTTCCCTCTAATGTAGGCTGCGCAGCCAGAATGAAAGACAGAAGCCTGTGGTAGAGGGAGCAGCAGTTTTGGGGTGTTAGAGATAGAAGAGCAGTGACCGTAGGGTTGTGCTCTTTATCTTCAGATAGGGGCATTTGGATGATGTAACTGGTAAAGAAATTGCAATTATCTGATGTCCTTTCTTGACCTGCAGGTGTTCCTGGGCCTCCTCTAAACAGCTACCAGAGGCAACTTGGGGCTTAGCCCAGCAGTACAAAGCCCTCGTGGTCCTTTCCTATAAAGAGGAGACATCAGAGCCATCCTATTCCCCAGCAATTACACACAAAAGGGTTTTTTAGCTGGAAAGGGGAGCCAGCCTTATTACCCAGTAAAGAATTCTTCACAGTTTATTTTCCTGGTCTCTGGACCTTGGATGACTGTTTTAAAATCGTCCCCCAATTCTCGTGGCACCAATCCCAGTTTTCAGTAATAGTATTTAAAAATGAGAGCTAATATTTACCAGTAACTTACCCTGTATCTGGTGCTATTATAAGTGTCCTCTATATAGTCATCCCATTAACCCTCACGCTATTATAATCCCCAGTCTATAGATGAAGAATCTGAAGCACAGAGACATGAAGTAACGTCATATTGCTGGTCTGTGACCAAGCTGAGATTCCAGCTTCACCTCTCATGCATAGTGCTATGGGCATGCCTAACCTCCATGCCACATTGCTGCTCAATTTCTAATGTAGCTCTGTTACCAGAACTAATTAAGTGCCTCTCACTATTAGGTATTGGAAATAGATAAACTATTGCTGCCCTCAACAGTTCACTGGAAAAGTAACTCAGTAAGCAAAATGACTACAATTTATTCAGGACTTGCAAAGTACAAGGAACTGTGCCAGTTGTTGTTAGGTGCCGTTGAGTTGATTCCCACTCATAGCGACCCCTGTGTACAACAGTAGCTTCACATAAATGACAAACTGGAATTTACCTGTTCCTAAATCTAGTTAAAATTTCCATATGTTTCCCTCAAACCGAGTCCTCCCTATTTCAGTTATTTACATGCATCCATCCAGAATGTTTCAGCTAATTCCCTCTGTTCTTTTCCTGCCATAGTTTGGTGTTGAATGTTTTATTTCTATGCTAATTTATTAGCCATTACTCAGATCTCATGGCTCCTACAGTTATGTTTTAACCAGTAATAAGCCTCTGAACTGCTTACTAGCTTCTCTGCCTGTGACCCTCTTTAATGGTTATGCAGGGAGAAGAGCTATGTGGTCTTAGTTCTGTAATTTTGTTTCTACTTATGGCTTCACAAGGATTTCCCTGTGCCCTTGGGCAGAATCCCTAAGCTCGCTGTGATAAAGTGTCTTCCTTTATGGAAAAGAGGGGTAGAGTCAATGATTTCTCTGCTCTCTCCAGTTGGACCATTGGTGTTATTAAAGCAATCTTGTACCCTAATTGCTCAGAAAACCTGATTTTAGCTCCAGTCAATATCCCTTAATACCAAAAGAACCAAATCCACTGCCATCAATTTGATTCTGACTGATAGCGACCCTGTAGGACAGAGTACAACTGCCCCATAGGGCTTCCAAGGCTGTAATTTTTACGGAAGCAGACTGCCACGTCTTTCTCCCATGGAGCAGCTAGGGGATTTGAACCACTAACCTTTCAGTTGGCACCGAGAGCTTAACCACTGTGCCGCCAGAGTTCCTTCCATTTAAAAGAATAAGTGTGCTTGTGCCTTGGGAAGGAAGGGATTAATGGGATCTTAAAATTATGTTAATAGTTACAATGTATTGAGAACCTACAACAGAGCAGAAAACTGCTAGGAACACAATGTGTGTGTGTTTTTTTTTAATTCATAAATAGCCCTATGGAGTATTAGCCACATTTCACAGATAAGGAAATTGAGACCCAGAGAGGCCAAACAAGTAGCCCCAGAGCCGACTGTGAGAACTAGAATTGAGATTCCTGGAGACCTAAGACTTTCTGGTAAACCAAAAAAAAAAAAAAAAAAAAAATCCAAGGCCTTAATAATTACCCATCTCCCCCTCCTGTCCTTCTCCAAATCCCTATACCAAAAAAAAAAAAAAAACCCAAACCCGTTGCCGTTGAGTCAATTCCAACTCACAGCAACCCTATAGGACAAAGCAGAATTGCCCCATAGGGTTTCCGAGGAGCAGCTGGTAGATTCGAACTGCAGACCTTTTGGTTAGCAGCTGAGCTCTCAACCACTGTACCACAAGAGCTCCAAATTCCTGTAGTTGTCTTATTTACAGTCTGCTTTTTTTTTTTTTTATTGCTCTTATTTTCTGTCCCCTTTGTGGTTTCCATCTCTTATTGATAAGAGCTGCCACGTCTCAGAGTTCCTGCAAGACACAATGGTAGGACCCCTCTCTTTCTCTTGCTGTTAGCTGCCATCCAGTTGGTTCCAACTCATAGTGACCGCATAGGACAGAGTAGAATTGCCCCATAGGGTTTCCACGGAGTGACTGGTGAATTCGAACTGCCGACCTTTTGGTTAGCAGCCGAGCTCTTAACTGCCATGCCACCAGGCCTCCTGGTTCCCCTTTACCTTAGACTTTATTAACTTTGCTGCCTTCTGTCCACCCTTATTGTTGGGCCTTCACTGATTTCTCCACAAAGCACTTACTTTTTATTTTTGATTTCTGACTCATATCTCTCTAACCATTTTATTTTTAAATGTAAAGTGTGATCATGGCCTTTTGGTATTTCTGGTGCAGAGTCCTTTTTTTCTAAACCAACCCCAAACCACTGCCGATGGGTCGATTTCGACTCCTAACAACCCTGTAGGACAGAGTAGAATGGCCCTGTAGGGTTTCCAAGGCTGCAAGTCTTTATGGAAACAGATTGCCACATCTTTCTCCCACAGAGGCTGGTGGGTTTGAACCGCCTACCTTTTGGTTAGCAGCTGAGCGCTTTAACCACTGCATCCCCAGGGCTCCTTTCTTTTTTTCCTGAAACAAAAAATAAGTTTTTTCACTATTTTAATATATCCCCTTTATTTTAAAAGTGTCAAGTCTCATCTTCCATGTTAATCCCTATGTTTATTTAGTTCTTTATAATTTACAAAGCATTTCCACATCGAGTTTTATGGTTTACTTGAGTTCACATTATGACTTTTTAAAAGTTGTGTTGGAGAGTTATCATCTTCCTCTTACTCATTAAAATGCTGACGCCTAGGTTAAGTGACCTGGTGAAGATCACACAGCAGGTAGAGGGACTGGCTCAGTGTTTGTTTCTGCCTCTTCACTGTAACTTTTCTACACTTCCCATGTCTTCTATCTAGAATGATCCGATTTTCTAAACTGAAAATCCGAAGCCCATGGTTTACAATAGATGTTTTCCCGTATTATAAATTTACATGAATAAGTCTTTTTAATTCTTACATGTCTTCATTTTTTTTTCAGAGACGTATGGTCTTCATAAAATGTGAAGCATTGTGCAAGTATTTAGTGTAGATATTGAAAATACCTTAAAATTCTAACAGATAATCAATATTGGTATATGGATTGTTGTACGGACATTACATTGTAAAGTGTCATTATACCATAAAAACTGTTTAATACTTTATTTTTTCACTTAATAAAGTAGCTTGAAAGTATTTTCTTGGAAGTCATTTTTAAAAATTTTGACAAATTATATAATTCAAATGATATTATCTTGTACTTTTAAGAAATAGCATGTACGAGAAAAAAAAAAAAAAAAAAAACGAAGCTAGTAGGTGATCAGGACCATCTTAGAAACCCTAGACAGCCTCTCGATGCTCTAATCAAATACCTGAAGGTATGTCCTGTAGTATACCTTCCAGCTAACTTGTAATTGCTTAAAATCAAGGTTTCCTTCATTTTTATCACGTCTTCTCCATTATCTCTTCCTCTAGTAATGAAACTATAAGCTCACCAGAGAAACTCATTTCCCACATATTTTGTAAGGAATAGTGAGGGATGCGAAATGGAAAAGTCTTCAAATAGGGAAACTGCAGGATGCGGAAGGAAAAATACTAGTGTGGTAGGTTTTCACTCCCACTCTCCTTCTCTCCTCCCAGGTGATCGTGGAGAAGGCTCCTAAAGCCAGGGTGCCTGACCTGGACAAGAGGAAGTATCTCGTGCCCTCTGACCTCACCGGTAATGCCCCTCCCCTCCTCCTGACCCTTTCTCCTGTGGTGAAGTATTCTCAGTCCTTATTACATGCCTGGGAATGTGAGATGGAGAGGAAGTACAGAGTTGAAGAGAGTGAGTGGAATTCTCCAGAGAGCTGATTTCAAAAATGAATGACACAGTAGTTCTTCTCCCATCACCAATTCCCTTCAGCATTTCCTGTCACAGTGTCTTATTCGACTTACATACAGCAAAGTGCGAAATATTGAAAGGTCAGGCGTCCATTTTTTTTTTAACCAGTTTTAAAATCTTTGTTACAGTGAAATCAGTTTATTTGCAAAGGAAAACCAGACTAGTTTCTTGGACTGATGACATTTTAGAGATTCTCAGCTGAATACCTCTCTTGTCAAGTTCCAGTTCTTTGTGATACGTTTTGTAGATCTGTTGGGAATCAGAAAGAACATGTTTATTCTTTACCTTGAACCTCGATTCTTACTGTAATATCTGCTGCATTCAGAACACTATGGAAAGACTCTGTAGATATGTTTGCTACAGAGTTAATAATTTTGAATATTAGCCTTCTAGAATTTTTTCAATCTTCTCAGGAAAACGTACTGTCTTGAACCCCATTCATTGCCTAGCACTAGGGCGAGTTTACCATGCTAATACTACTGGAGCCTAGTAGACATCTTTCCATCATTATCATTTGTCTACGGGTGGAAGTGTAGGTGGAAGTGTATTTTAAGTCAGAATTAAACAATAGTGAGAATGTTTTGGTTGAATATACATGGTATTCCTTCAAAGTAGTTCTCAGGCCTTAGGTCTGAAATAGGGTAAAGGCAAAAAGGATTGAGGAGTAGACTCATGTCTTTTGAGTTTCACTTTTTATTTCTAAAGTGCTAGGCAAGTATTGGGATGTGCCTAGCTGGTAGATAAAGCTGGTACTTACAACAGAGAAGGAGCCCTAGTGGTGCAGTGGTTAAAGCATTTGGCTGCTAACTGAAAGGTGGGCAGTTCGAACCCACTAGCCACTCTGCTGGAGAAAGATGTGACAGTCTGTTCCTGTAAAGATGACAGCCTTGGAAACCATATGGAGCAGTTCTACTCTGGACTATAAGGTCGCTATGAGTCATAATCGAATCGACAGCAACGGGTTATTCCAAAGGGAACCAGTGCAATAGAATTTTTTTTTTTTTTCTGGGACTTACCCTTATATCAATCCCTTGTCTTCTTCCCTCTTGCATTACTTTTTCTGAAACCTTCTTCCTTCCTTCATCCAGTGGGCCAGTTCTATTTCTTAATCCGGAAGAGGATCCACCTCCGACCTGAGGACGCTTTATTCTTCTTTGTCAACAACACCATCCCTCCCACTAGTGCTACCATGGGCCAGCTGTATGAGGTAATGGTCACAGTCACAGTATGGCACAGTCTGGCGTTCTTTAGCTTTAGTTTCAGTGTGTGGTGATAACACACCTGGGAAGTAGGGCAGAAGGTGTTGTTGATCAGGCTCCTCTTACACACGGCAGTGTAAGGCTCCAGGAGATTGGATACCGCTTGCCCTTTAGGATTGAGCGCCCTACTAGGTCCAATCCTTTTGAATTCTCCTCTCAGTTCTGCTTTACTGTGGTGTTTCAATATTGGGTTGTCTTTATTGCACTAGCAGAAAGTGATTCCCGATTACAAATAATTTGTCTTCCCAGTGCTGTTCCTGTCATTCTTACTGGTGACATATAACTTGTAAATGAACTCTGCATTTAGGTTCCAGTTCATTATTTTATTCCTATTTAGCAATAGACTAAGAAAACAGTAAAGTAAAGCTAACCCCTTCTACCTCTGAAGCCAGCCTCTTCAAACTCTGATAGTTTGCCTTAAAAGTTAGCTCCTTTTGTGGAGACGAGAGAGAGGAAAAAAAAAAAAAAAGTTAGCTCCTTCTATAAACACTGAAGTTTTGGCTTAAAACATCCACATAGACTCACACAAGGGAAGCTTTTCTTGTAAGAATGGAACTAAGATGAAGAAGCAGATTCCCCACATCTGGGCACTGGTGAATCCAACTGTAGAATTAATTTGTCTTAGCACATAAACTCAGTTGGAGAAAATTATTTTATTTCACTGGTATTTCCTAAAGGATTTACATAAGATGTTGCCTTCCCTTTGTGCCCTGTTAGCAAATTATACAGCTAAACCTGTGAGAGCCAGAACTCTACAGGACCGTGTTGTTTTCCTGGGTCTCCAAAGTTTTCTGCTGTTGACAGGGTGCACTCTGACCACTTTTCCTCTTGTTTTAGTGGAAAATATTTGTGTTTTCCTTCTCTGACAGGTTACTGCCTTACACAGGTTCCAGCTTTCACAGTTTTACTGTATAAATTTCTAACAACCTCTAATGTTTTATTCTATAGTGTATATTCCACAGGAGTATATATTCACTGGGAGCCCTCGTGCAACAGTGGTTAAGAGCTGCGACTGCTAACTAGAAGGCCAGCAGTTTGAATACACCAGTTGCTCCTTGGAAATCCAAGGGGTAGTTCTACTCTATTCTGCAGGGTATCTCTGAGTCAGAACCGACTGGACGGCAATGAGTTATATATTCTTTAGTAGTACATGTTTTATCTATATTCTTTTTACCAGAATGAGCTTTTTCAAAAAATTTTGTGTTTTTAATCTTTTAACCTTTTTTACTGAGGTGATATTGATATAAGTGTAAGCATTTTTAAAGTGAACAATTCAGTGGCGTTTAGTACATTCACAATGTTGTGCGACCATAACCTCTGTCTTGTTCTGAAATATTTTCATCACCCCAGAAAGAAGCTGGTGCCCATTAAGCTGTTGTTCCTTATTCAGCCTCTGGCAAGCATGGAATCTGCTTTCTGTTTGTATGGATTTACCTATTTTGGATATTTCATTTAAATGAAATCATATAATATGTACCCTTTGGGTGTGGCTTTTTTCACTTAGCATAATATTTTTGAGGTTCATCCATGTTTAGCATGTATCAGTACTTCATTTATTTTTATAACTAAATAATACTCCATTGTATTTATATACCACAATGTGTTTATCTTTTCATCCGTTGGTGGACATTTGGGCTTTTTCTACTTTTTGGCTCTTGGGAATAGTACTACTATGAACATGCATGTACACGTATTTGAGTGTACCTCTTTTCAATTATTTGCAGCTCTGGTGGCACAGTGGTTAAGAGTTTGGCTGATAACCAAGGGATCACCAGTTGCTTCTTGAAACCCTGTGGGGGCAGTTCTAGTCTGTCCTGTAGGGTTGCTATGAGTGGGAATTGACTTGACCGCAATGGGTTTTTTGGTTTTCAACTATTTGGGTATATACTCAGGACTGGAATTGCTAGGATGAGCTTTTTAAAAGTAAGGACTGTGCCTCATCATCTTCATGTTCTTGACACTTAGGTGTATTAGGTTCTCTATGAAGGTTTTTTGTTTATGAACTCAGAGCTCAAAGTTTAACTCCAGCCACATATTCTTTGTTCCTTTTTTGAATTGGGACTAATAATATCTTCCATGCCTACATTACAAGGTTGTGTGAGTCTCAGAATCCGAGATAATGAATTTGAATGTCTTTTCTAAACTGTTGTCTTATCTCTTCCCCTAGGACAACCATGAGGAGGACTATTTTCTGTATGTGGCCTACAGCGATGAGAGTGTCTATGGGAAGTGAGTGGTGGAAGCCCAGCAGATGGGAGCACCTGGACCTGGGGGTTAGGGGGAGGGGTGTGTGTGGGACTTGGGGGGAAGAGAGGAAGGGCTCCCACCATGAGGAGACAGAAGGCGAAGACATCTGGAAACACTACACTGCACACACCGTCATCATATTTTCACATGCTCACTTGATGTTTTATGCTGCTTCCTTGGCCCAGGGGGAAAGCATGTTAGGACCCAGCTGTTGGATTGGCTTTGATAGATGAATGGCAATGACATAATTCACAGCATTGCTGTGAATTAATTTTTGTGTGATTTCATAGAAAGGTCAGGAGTTGGGGCAAGTTGGGGCCAGAGAAGATTGCAGTCCAGCAGCAACTTCCTATTCCCCCTTCTCTTTGGGCAGAGATTCTATTTTTGACATTTGCACAAGATGGCAGGGGAGAGGGGATAGGAATGTTTTAGGACTACTGGTAGTGGACCATTCCTGGGGACCAAAAGAGAAACCCACTATATTTCAAGCATTGTGACCCCGATCTCTCCTATTTCCACACCTCCATCCCATCCCAGTTATAATCTCACACACATACATCACACCCTGGTGGTGGCGATAGACTTCAGACATCAGAGCTTGAGCACTCTTACTTTTGGAAAACGGGTGAGGTTATGATTTTGAAGATAGTTTTGATAACATTAAACTGGAATTGACTGACATGAAGCATCTCTATCTAACCTGCTCCTTATCTGGTACCCTTTATCTCACATCTTACCTTTGACTTTATTGAGTCTCAGATATTTCCAGTTGCGGGCTAAAACCACTTCCGTAGCATGTCCCAAACTTGGCTCCATGTATAGGGACAGAGATGTCTTAACATATTGAAGGGGCAGGCATGAGGCAAGACAGATCATCTGTACCTCTCACTCATCCAGAATTCTTGCTCCCTTACTGCTTGATTTCCACTATCCCTTTGGTCTTGCACACACACGAATGCTAAGAGATGGCCAGCTGCTTTGCTCCTTTGGTTTTCATCCACTGCAGCTGCCAGTTAGACAAGTGTGGGGGGATGACTTTAGTAATTCATGGGGTTCTGTTGATTCTGATTATTTTCACTTTAGGGGTTATGATGTGGGGTGGGGGTGGGGAGCAGGAATTGCACTCAGACATGACATTTCAATCATCTCTGCTAATGAAAAGAGTCCTTCCTATTGGGGGAAATCTGTTGTGTCGGTTCTGTCAGCTGCAGGTTCTTGTATAACAAAGTGTATGCTGTCAGGCCAAGGAAATAAAATAATTGCATAACTGAAAAAAACCCATCATGGCTTCAGAAACATTACCTTTATTTAGTGTGCATTAGAATAGATGGTAACGTGGATTCTCTGAGCAGAAAACTTGAGTGGGGCGTGGCTGTCAGCAATGAATACTCACCTATGGCCAAATGTGTGTATGTTTACTCTTTTTGAGAAGTTATTATCCAAAGGTGAGTGCTATGGTGAAGCCCTAGGTCTGATGCGTTGGTGTGTGCATGATTTTTTTCCTTCACAGTAAGTGCTTTGTCATGCTTTATGTGTTTCTCAAAGCTGAAGTTGGAAGACTGCCTACAGTTGAATATCTGGGGTGGGGGTGAGGAAGTGCCTATTAAAAATGCAGACACCTGGGCCTTGTCCTAGATTTAGCTGACTCATAATTTCAATGTAGGCGTCTGCATTATTAACAAGGTCCCCATATGATTCTGCTGCACAGTGAAGTTTGAGAATCACTGTTTTATGCACCTGATTTTGCTGTAAGTTCCAACCACACCTAATCTGCCCATTCGTCTTGATCATTATGATGCCATCATCTCCCAAAGCAGCATATGGCACTGAGATAAGGTTCCCGAGTCAGAACAAGTTTGGTGTCTTCTTCTGATCATAAGAAAGTCATCCAATCAGTCAAGAATCAATATGTAGGTAGGTTGTGGGGGCGCGAATTATATTAGACAAAGAAAAAGAGAGATTAGTTGAAATTCCTTTCTTAGAGAACCTTGAAGCCATCTCTGACCCTCTTTAATCTCTTGCAGCCATACCCCCAAGCGGTATCTCCCTCTGTAGAGTTTTATACAATATATTAGTCACCAAAAAGGAAGTAATGGCCGTAAAAGATCCATGGCAGGATTCCACCAACCACCAAACCATGCTTTGTGTACTGATTGTGAAAGTTCAGTCAGGATGGAGAGCAAATGAAAAAGCCTGAGCCCAGCAAGCACCACGTGCAGAAAATTATGGAAAGCTCCAAGGAATTTTGATGGTGACATCAGAACATTGAAAATGGATACTTGTCACTACTGACAGAAAAATTGGAATATTCCATGCCACATGAAAGCTAATAGTTAAATGTTAAGATATGAAATATATTTTGAAACTAATAAACTTACCTACTAAAACAAAACTTACCTAAAGATAAGGTTGGATGAATATTAAAAAGAAAACAAATGCATAGCAGATCCCAGCCCTCTAGCCACATCTGAAACAGCTCATGTACTGCAAGAGACTGCAGGCCACTGCTAAACTACAAGGTACATTGAGTTTAGAAGCTGTCTCCTCTAGGAGGCCTTTGCTTATTTCAGTCCTAGTTTTTTCTGGATTTTCCTGGTGGAATGATTTTATTTTTGGATAGCACATCACATACCATTTTAGACGAGCACTTTGATTTTATACATGCATAAAGTTTAAATAACTTAGTTAAGTTCAGAAGAACTTAACTAAGAGGTAGACTGGGTATTCCAGAGTCTTGATTGGGCTATGATACTCTGTCCTGAGCACCAGTCTCCTTACAAAGTTGCCGGGATTGTCTCAGCATCACTCCTGTTTCCTGTTAGTCAAGCTTTTAAAGCTTCTTAGTACCTTCAGGCCATTATTAAGAAAGTTTTGAACTAAAAGCAGTTTAAGATATGTCCTTCCATTAATCTGGGCCCCATTTCCCATATATGATTGCTATGTGGATTTCTGGGGAACAAGGTAAATGGTGTGTCAAATAGATCCATTTTTTCCCCTGGAGGATGGGATGACATCAAGGTCAGAAATAAGTAGACCCTGGTGGTGTAGTGGTTAAGTGCCACAACTGCTAACCAACAGGTCAGCAGTTCAGATCTGCCAGGCGCTCCTTGGAAAATCTATGGTGTAGTTCTACTCTGTCCTATAGGGTCACTATGAGTCAGAATCGACTCGACTGCAGTGGGTTTGGTTTTGGTTTTTTAGCTCTTAGCTCTTTGGTAGGAAAATCTCAAATATTTCTATTTATATGTAGGGTGAACATTACACATACATTTGCCAAACACAGTATGGTTTATGCCTTTTGTCCCAATTAATTTACCAATGGTTTCTTCTTTCACAGTCACAAGTGCCCCATATCGGACAAGAAATTATATGGTCACTTATATTTGTTATAAAAACTGAACTTTGCTCCCTCCATCAAGAGGGACACAGTACCTGTACCATCCAATACTGCATGTCCCCGTATATCTCTTACCCTGTTTCAGTCAAGACTAGAAAAAAGATTCCACTCTTGAACAGCAGACTATTCTGCTTTATTCCATTTTGTCCCCCATTACTGAATTGCTTTTTCTGCTTTTCTCCTTCAAAACTTGCACGCCTTAAAAAAAAAAAAAAAAGTTTATAGACTACGTTGTGAAATCAGAGGTTAAGATTGCAAAATAACAAAATATAAATGATGGGATGGTAAACTAATGTCTGGTGGTAAATAGGCAGACCGGTCCACTATGCAGTGCCATGCCCAACTCTGGGGGCCACGATGTGAACAGTGCCCCCTGGAGTAATGTGGTACACAATCTTCTGACTGTTGCATTGGTTCTTTGGATACCATATTGTCAGTTACTGCCTTGGAACATATATTAAGCTTATAATCCTACACTGTATGTACATCTTTAACCATCAGATATCATAGGTATGGTATGATTTGGAGGTTTTGGTTTGTGGAAAGCATACATGTCCATTTGCCCACGAATACAGCTCCAAATCAGCTGTAACAACAACAACAACAATAAAAAGTCATTTCTGGGAAATAAATGATATATTCATTTCATCCAGTTTTTACACAAAACTTATAATCAGCTACTTCTAGCTGTGTTTTCTTTCAGATATTTTTACTCTGACAAATCTGAACAAGCTATAAGCACTTATGTTTTTTTTTTTTTTAAGTTTCATGAAACCAAATATTTTCAGAAACTGGTCATTTTGTCCTTAAGTGCTTCTGCGTCTAGGTTGTCACCTCCAGGCAGCCCTGAATAGTCTTAGATCGTGCCTCCTGACACTCCTCCCCACAGCCCCTTTATTAACCAGGATATTACAGTGGAAGTTCTGTATTTGGTCAGTTGCAGCCTATGCCACAGTCCTATGGATGATGCAGTTCTTCAGAGCTTGTTTTTCTGTGTATTTTGGTGCATGCTTAAAATTTTTTTTAATTAAAAATCACAAATATAGGGTCACTATGAGTTGGAATCGACTTGATGGCACTGGGTTTGGTTTGGTTTGGTTTTGGTATTCGAGTCCCTGTCACAAAAGTTGAGAGAGACTGATGGTGTGAATCTATTTACCCCGTTGTGTCATAGCGCCTTGCCCCATTTTTGCTTCCTTCTTTTTTTTTTTTCTTTTATTCTTATAGTTATGGACACTTTGTGTCTGTTACTTTTTAAGGACATACTGCTGTTGTTTGGTGCTGTAAAGTTGGTTCAGACTCATAGCGACCCTATGTATGACAGAGTGAAACACTGCCCTGGCCTGCACCATCCTCACAATCGTTTTCATGCTTGAACCCATTTTTGCAGCCACTGTGTCAGTCCATCTCGTTGAGGGTCTTCCTCTTTTTCACTGACCCTCTACTTTACCAAGGAGGATGTCCTTCTCCAGGGACTGGTTCCTCCTGATAACAGGTCCAAAGTATGTGAATTGAAGTCTCGCCATCCTTGTATGTTGAGGTGAAATCCATCCTGAAAGCCATAGTCTTTGATCTTCATCAGTAAGTGCTTCAAGTCCTCTTCACTTTCAGCAAGCAAGGTTGTATCATCTGCATATCTCAGGTTGTTAATGAGTCTTCCTCCAATTCTGATGCCTTGTTCTTCTTCATATAGTCCAGTTTCTCTGATTATTTGCTCAGCATACAGATCGAATAAGTATGGTAAAAGGATACAACACTAATGCACCCTTTCCTGACTTTAAACTACGCAGTATCCCTTCTTCTGTTTGAACGACTGCCTCTTGGTATATGTACAAGTTCTACATTAGCACAATTAAGTGTCCAGAAATTTCCATTTTTTGCAATGTTATCCTTAATTTATTATGGTCCACACAGTTGAATGCCTTTGCATGGTCAATAAAATACAGGTAATCATCTTTCTGGTATTTTTTGCTTTCAGCCAAGATCCATGTGACATCAGCAATAATAGCCTTCATTCCTGGCTTGAATTTCTGGCAGTTCCCAGTTGATATACTGCTGCAACGACTTTTGAATGATCTTCAGCAAAATTTTACTTGTATGTGATATTAATGATATTATTCAATAATTTCTGCATTCTTTTGGATCACTTTTCTTTGGAATGGGCGCAAATATGGGTCTCTTCCAGTTGGTTGACCAGGTAGCTGTCTTCCGGATTTCTCAAGTGAGCGCTTCCAGCTCTGCATCCATTTGTTGAAACATCTCAGTTGATGTTCCATCAATTCCTGGAGCCTTGTTTTTCACCAGTACCTTTAGTGCAGCTTGTTGTAAAGACAGCCAGATTATTTTCAAACTTTGAAGTAACAGGTTTTGATCACTGTTAGAAGTAGTCAAATAACACCTTTCAACATGCCTTTGTATAGATGTGCAGGTATTTCAGCAGTGACTCACAAAAGACTTAAGCCATTCTCCTGGCCTGTAGAGTGTGGACCAACTTTGTTTACTGATTTATCCAAAATTGGCAGAACAGTGCCTGGCTCAAAAAATATTGAAAGAATGAGGACTGAATGTTTCAGTTCAAGGACTAGGTAATTGGGTTGAGAATAAATTATCCCGATGATACATCTGGGGCCGTTCAAATAACTTTGGGAACATCTTGGAGCTTAGAAGAATAAGAAGATTGAACGGCAGGAAATAGGGCTGGAATCTCAGCTCCACTACTTAAGCAGCTCTGTGACCTGGCCTACTTACTTTCTATACAAATGAAATTCTGAGTTGTCTTCTTCCCAAATAGACCTAATAATCACTACTGGTTATAAGAATGTGAACAATAAATAACACCCTTTGCAAACCACTAAACAGTATTATTAAATATTATGAATAAATTTCATCTAAACCTAAAATAGCAATTACTTAGCCTACCTGGCAAGACTCTTCTTCCAGATTGCCTTACGTTTGTTCTTTGTTTTTTATTCATTGGTGATAGCAAATGCAGAGTATGGCATGAGTCAGGGAAAATGAAGCGGAATACGTTGACTTGGAAGTCTCAGCTCTCAGACTTTGATGTGAAGCACAACAGTGAGGGCTATGTTCCTTTCTGTTACACTCTTCTTTAGAACTGGCTTTTGATGGTGGTTGCTGCCATTTATCCTCAAAGATAGTTTTCTTTATCCCTTTTTCCACAGCAGCAAGTAAAACCTAGCTATAGGACAGAAGTAGATAGAATGTTTTTTAGTTCTATCAGGATGGAATCGATACCATGAATCTTTTAAAATTTTTGGCTAACTACTGCTGTCAAGTTGATTTCAACTCAGCAGCCCCATGAGATTTCCGAGGCTGTAAATCTGTATGGGAGCAGGCTGTGGTGCCTTTCTCCTGTAGAAACACTGGTGGTTTCAAAACGCCAACCTCTCAGTTACCAATCACTTTAATCACTGTGCTAAATAATTATAAAATGTCCAGACAAATATTCATCATGCTATGCTATACACACATTTAACGAATATAACCAACTTATATCCACTGGGTTTTGTTTTTTTTTTTTAACCATCCTGAACAGAATGAACTGTGTAAAATACTTCCGTCCAATGAGGGTGCCCTGGGCAGCCTGGTGATGCTCTACAGGACCACTGGAAGAACTTTCTGCTTCCGGAGTGTAGTCCTGTGCTTCAGGATCACTAGTTATAGAATGGCAAGTTACGTGTCCTTTCTCTTTGCCTTCTTTTAGTCAACTTTATAAGCCCTAAATGGCAAAACCCTCAGGGACCCATGTTCTTAACTACCCATTAGTGAGCAAGAAGGGAAATTAAAGGGGAAAGAGAACAAACTTTTTTTGGCCAATTATTATATATGCATTGCTTAGTGTTCTCTCACTGAATCTTTAAACTTTAAGGTGAATATTTCAATTCAACTTGACTACGATGCAATGGAGAAAGAATACATTTTCCAGGATCAAATAATATAAAGCTATACAACTAGATTCAAACCCAGGTCTAATTCCAGATTTCATGCATGTGCCCTCATCATGGCCAAAGTAAATTAAACTCATTGCCATCAAGTTGATACTGACTTACAGTGACCCTATCGGACAGAGTAGAACTGCCGCATAGGGTTTCCAAGGGTGTAAATCTTTACGGAAGCAGACTGCCACATCTGGTGGGTTCATACCACCAAACTTTTCAGTTAGCAGCTAAGCATTTAACCAATACTCCACCAGGGCTCCTTTTCCTGCTTCCATAGTAATAGATATTTCAGCCAGACACATGGACGTCCAAAATAAAGATAATTTTACTTGCAGCTGTATATAAATGTGCCACTTAACCTCCATAAATTTCATTTCCTCATTTATAAAGTAGGATAATCCCTGCCTCTCAGAATTACAGAGTGAGGGTTTTTTGTTGTTGTTTTTTTTGTATATAATTCCATTAGAGCTTGCATTAGTCCTAGTGTACTATAAATTTTCCTTTGGATAGCTCTCTCTTCCTTTGAGTACCTTAAGACATGGATTATAATTCCTCTCTACGCCACAGTGCCTGCTTCTTAGTACATTTTTGCTGAATCTAAAATAACTGTGCAGTACAGTGCAGCAGTGAAGACTAAAGCAGATTGTTGTTGGTAGGTGCCATCAAGTTGGTTCCAACTCATAGTAACCCTATGTACAACAGAATGAAACACTGCCCGGTCCTGCACCATCCTCACAATTGTTGTTATGCTCAAGCCCACTGCGTCAGTGCATCTCATTGGGGGGTCTTCCTCTTTTTCACTGACTCTACTTTCCAAGCGTGATATCCTTCTCCAGGGACTAATCCCTCCTGATAACATGTCCAAGGTATGTGAGATGAAGTCTCTCCACCCTCGCTTCTAAGAAGCATTCTGGCTGTACATCTTCCAAGACAGATTTGTTCATTCTTTTGGCAGTCCATAGTATATTGAATATTCAGGAATTGGTAGACATTCAATCATTTCAGGAGGTAGCATATGATCAAGAAGTGATGGTACTGAAGGAAGAAGTCCAAGCTGCACTGAAGACACTGGCGAAAAGCAAGGCTCCAGGAATTGATGGAATACCAATTGATATGTTTCAATGAATGAATGCAGTGCTGGAAGTGCTCACTTTCTACGCCAAGAAATTTGGAAGACAGCTACTTGGCCAATCGACTGGAAGAGATCCATATTTATGCCTATTCAAAAGAAAGGTGATCCAACAATGCAGAAAAGCAGATTGGACTTTTTTTTTTTTTTAATATCCCACATATTCAATGCAAATCTCAAAATTAGCTAGCGGGTATAGGTGAGGCATCTTTGGGAGCAAAATTAAGCCTTAAAAGTCAATTAGAACAGAATATACATTGGTAATTACTTCCTTGTTACTTCCTAATTGCTTCCCTATCCAGCTTTGCCTAATGACACTATCCCCTTCACACTCTGTGCTATAGCTATGGTAGCTCTCTTAGTTTCTCGAGCTCACCAAGTGTTCTGTAACCTCATGACCTTCTAAAGATTTATCTAGAATATTTGTCCTTCTGTCTGTTTCTACAGCTACTTCTTTCTTAATTTACTCTTGAGGTTTCACTTTAAATGCCTCTTCCTTGGAGAGTCCTCTGAAACACTCAATCTAAATCAATTCCCTTGATCACATACAAACATAGGTTTCTTCCTTCATGGTGTGTATTACAGTATGTAACAATGTAAAATGCACACATGGAAAGTTCTTTAATGTCTTCCCCCCGTCGGACTCTATGAAGGAAAATTTGACATTGGATTCATTTACATTTTGCCTTCCCTGCCCAGCACAATGCTTGGCATACAGCAGGAGCTCAATAAGTACAAGTGAAATGAAGGAAAGCTGCAGTTGCCTGAGTTCCAGGCAGTGGGATCATTTGTTAGGAGAATGTTTTAGCATCACTCACTCAAGACTTCTTATGAAGAAGTTTCAAAACCCATATTGTATTACTACCATGGCCATATTTCCTTTTCTTCTGCTTTGATACAGTTTTAATCTCCCAATTTATCATTAATATAACTTTGGTCTAGGAATGGGCTTATTGACAAAGAATTTTAGAACTTTAAGAAATCTCATAATTCAAATGCACATTTTCAATCTTTTTTTAATTTTATTAATAGCAAAGTCACCCTTCTTCTTTTGTGGACATTAACGTGGCGCTCCAGCATTTCAGAAAAGCATCTTCAAGTTTAATAATATGTTTCCAACGTGTATAGCAATTAATGTCTTAATATAGAAAAATGTGTAAGTGATAAAGAATAGTTTGAAAATTCACACATTTAACTCGAACTTCCATAAAAAACATTACATTTACACCACATACATAATTTCTTTGTAAAATATAATTGCCTACCCTGTTTATTATTCTTTATAATTTATCCCTCAAACAAAGAAACATAAAAACAAAATATTCAACAGTACAGGTTCTGTCTTCGGGTTTTACTTACGTGTCTTCTACTTGAAACGCACAATTTTCGACCTATTTTGATAAAGTTAGATATGTCAGTTTTTTTGGCAATAGAATCATATCATGGTATATTTGCTAGGAGGAAAGAAAAAAAACAGTTTTCACCATGGTGCAGGAGAAGCTCATTTGATCTGCAGTTCCTAGAATGCTAAGATGATGCTTGGCTTTATCAGATGAGGCATATCCTCAAGTAATTCTTCCAGGAATACGGTCACCACAGCTGCACTCCTGGTAGGCACAGACGCCTCGCGCCCCTGTAAGCTGTTGCAGCCTGCCGAGTTCTCCGTTGTTCCAGATTCCAGTAGGGGAACCAGCTCTCCAGCCGAGACTGCAGGTTGCTCATCATCAAGGTTGACCTGAAAATTGGAAGGTGTCCTCTCCAGCTACTGGTCGATTAAGCCCATTTCTCAGGCAAAACACAGAAGCCACATCACTGTGCTGCTCTGGGCAAAGGCCTCTACCCTTGCCGCTGGAGCAGCAGAACTGCAACTTTCTATCCCATGTCACCTAGGCAACCAACCTGAGTCAGGGGAGGAGAACTCAGTTCTCAAATCACCAGGAAGCAGAAGTTGCTGGTTGTTGATTTTCTTCAGCTGTGGATTAGTAGCTGCTGATTCCAAGCAATCCACCACTACTAAGATAAAAGCACCACCACCAACAAAATGTTTATATTTTACAAATCCTTTTAAACCCCACTGCCTTATTTAATCCTCGTAACAAACTCATGGAGTTATTATCCACATTTTGTAGATAAGGAGACACTGTCAAAGGGATTGAGTCTAATAGGTCCAGGTTAGACAAGCATGTGCACTTTTCTGAGCCTTCTACGTACCTGCTTTCTCATCGATAAACTAGAGGTAATACCAATTGCTGGTGTGTGGTGGTGATCAAATGAGAATGGTAAAGCTGCAGACAAAGTTCTTGGCTCTGGGTGGTGGGTAAATGTGAGTTCCCTTCCTTTCTAAGTTTTTAATGAGAAAATAGGCTCAAGGGGTGAAAACATGGTTTTATTCCTAGTAAGTGGCAGACCTGGGATTCACACCCAACTATTCTAAGTTTAAATCCCATGCTTTTTCCCTAATATTGATTGACTGATAGGTTCCTTCCAAAAGATAATGTGTTAGCAGTCTGAAGGAAAAAATTCTAACAAAAGGAAGCAATATCAAAATCATGGTGTAGACAAAAAAAAAAAAAACCCAAACCCGTTGCCTTGGAGTCAATTCCCAGTCATAGTAATCCTATAGGACAGTGTAGAGCTGCCCCATAGGGTTCCCAAGGAGCAGCTGGTGGATTTGAACTGCCTACCTTTGGTTGCAGCTAAGCTCTTAACCACTGTGCCACCAGAGCTCCATGGAGGAGACCAGTGGCTCTCAAGTTTTAGAATGCATCAGAATCCCTTGGAGGGCTGATTAAAGCATATTTGCTGGGCCCTATCCCTGGTGTTTTTGGTTCAGTAGGTCTGAGGTGGAGGACTGATAATTTGCATATCTAATAGGTGCCCTGGAAACCCAGGTGGTGTAGTGGTTAAGAACTCATGCTGCTAACTAAAAGCTTGGCTACTTGGAAACCCTATCAGGCAGTGCTACTCTGTGCTATAGGGTGGCTATGAGTCAGAATTGACTTTTTTTTTCTTTTTCTCTGAATAAGTGCCCAGGGGATATTGATACAGCTGGTTCAGGGGCCATACTTTGAAAACTACAGTAGCAGAAAATATTAGACCACCCCTTACACCAAACATCCCCACAACCCACAGTGAAAAATCAAGCAGCATAATGACAGCATTTCTCAAAGTCAGATGCGTGAAACCACCTGCACCAGGCTCATCTGGATTGCTTGTTAAACAAGGGGGTTTTCTACTCTCCACCCCAGACTTACTAAATGTTAATCTCTGGGAGTAAATATAGGAAATTGTATTTTAAACAAGGTTTTATGTATGTAGATGGACTCTTGAGAAGCACTAGGTAAGCTATTATACTTGCCAAAGAATGACAGAAATTCACAGTGTAAAAATAATCCTATAGTACAATAATTCTATAACCTAAAAAGGAAGGAAGACCATGGGGCCCTCAAGGAATATTTTTTCGGAGAACAGATTTATCAGGGCCTGTCACCATGAGTCGGAATGAACCCAATGGCAATTAACAATAAAAACATCCAGCAAAATTTAAAAAAAATAATCCTTTGGGTTTCTTTTACTCTCCCTGTCATTTTTTCGAATTTGGCTAATATTGGTTTGTTACAATCGGGATATGACAACAGTACTGTCAGCTGTTTTTGTTTGTTTATCCTTGAACAAAATAAGCTTGGTCCTTGTAACCACAGTCAATTAGAATGACCATCCACCTACTGTCCTGGGTTGGACCACACTGTGGTTTCTTGTCCTGGCTGCGCTGCAGCATCAATGGTGAGCTTTATGAAAACGCCGATGCCAGGAACCCCCTCCAGCACCATCCACTGGGGGCTCCTCAAGTGATTTGTGCTAGGAACTGAAAGGGGTGATCAACAGTCGGTCTTTGTTGAAAAGTACATCGGTAATGGTTCTGGAAACAGGAGCTGCTTTTCTGAATTTTTCTTGTTTCCTTCTAAGTAAACAATAGTAGAATAATACTTGCCAGTTCTATACTTCCTTCTCCATCAATTCTTGCGGTTAAGCAGAATCTAAGACAACCCCAGTTAGTGAGTTAGGCTTCTGCAATAGAGTAACCAATTTTATAGCACGAGGCTTCTGGTGTATCTTAAGAAAAGAAGCCACCCTTCTTCTGCCAGCTCTGACTTTGATGCTATTCTGATCTGGCTGCAAGACGTTGATGAGCTATTTTGCAAGGCAGCTTCCAGCTCCAACTCTTCCTCGCTCCTCACAGCGTAGGGAGTTTCGGTTTCGAAACAATTATGTACATTGCACTTAGGATCACAAGGTGGCGCGCGAGATCCATCACTGATTGCAGCTATCAGCGATGGTCTCTGAGCTCCAGATTTCCCCAGTTCATCCACTCACTCAGGCCTTCAAAACTTTGAAAATGGGTGTTGGGTACTTAACCAATTATTACTAAGATGTTCAAGAATTTCAAGAATTCTGGAAGACCTAACTAGGGGGTCTTGCCTTCACCAAAGACTTTCCTGTATCTTGTTTCTTTTTTTTAATAGTTGTTTTTGTTATTGTCACTTAACTTTTAGCATAATTTAACAAGAAAGGTCCAAACGTCCAGGCAAAAGGATCTAAAGATACAACCTACTCTCTGAGATTGACACCAGTTTGGCTCTACCATTGCTTGTCCCTTTGGTTGTGTGCCCAGAGGCTCAGATGTCAAGGGGTGATCCACCATTTCTCCTCCCATGCATTGTTAATATCTTCTGAAGTAAAACTTTTAATTTTGCAACTCCAAGCGAATCCATTTGCTCTCACTGAGATTATGAAATCACATAATCATATAAACAACAGACTGTATGTGTTTGTTCCCAACCATTCATCCATCCATCCTGATGAGCCTTGAAGGCTTTGTGGTGTTCCACGGAGTGTATACGTGCGGTTTGCCATCCTGATCCAAGCCTCTGACAGTAATGACACAGTCCGGTGTGTTTAGGTACGGCGGACGGGCCGTCTCTTCTGTGATGGCAACCAGCGCAGTAGTGGTTATGCACATAGGTTCCAAAGCCAGGCTGCCTGTTGTTAGGTGCTGTCAAGTTGATTCTGACTCATAGGAACCACGTGTGACAGAGTAGAACTGCCCCCATAGAATTTTCTAGGCTGTAATCTTTATGAGGAGCCCTGGTGGCCCAGTGGTTAAGAGCTTAGCTGCTAACCAAAAGGTTGGCAGTTTGAATCCACCAGCTGCTCCTTGGAAACCCTGTGGGGCAGTTCTGCTCTGTCCTGTAGGGTCGCTATGAATTAGAAATGACTCAATGGTGATGGGTTTTTGGTTTAATCTTTAAGAGAGCAAATCACCAGGACTTTCCTCTGCAGAGCTGTTGAGTGGATTTGAACCACCAACCTTTGGGTTAAGTAACCAAATACTTAACTGCTGCACCACCAGGACCTAATGCAAATCTCATCCCCTTCACTTGCTAACTGTAAAACTTTGGGCAAGATGTATATGCTCTCTCTGATTTAGATGCCCCCTGTACCAAAGGGGGATAACTAGGGCACCTACCTCCCATAGTGGTTGTGGGATTAAGTACATTGATACATGAAAAGTGCTTAGAAAAGTGCTTGGCACTTAAAAAAGTGCACAATAGATATAATCATTGCCTTATTTATTCCACCATCAAATGAATCCCCTTGCTACATCCTTGTCTTTCTTAAAACCTTCTGCCCAATGCTAAATTTTCTTACTTGGCTCGTCGTAGTAATCCTCTTTAGAATAAAACCACAAGAGGACTTTCAAAGTGTTCTGCGATGAGCATTTCTACTTTCCTCAGGTCTGTTTTGTCTTATTTTTATTCTGCTTTCATTGTTTTAGCTTCCTGTCCTGACCTTATTTCTGACTATGACTACGTCGGTGGAACAGGGCGTCCATTGTAATGCTCTCTGTGCCCGGTGGATGGAAAAAGGTTTTCATATTCTTTAATGTTTGTTATTGAAATCATATTTTAAACACTAAGTAGGGTAGAGACAATAGTTTGATGAACTACAATGTACTCATCACCCAGCTTCAACAAATATCAACTCACACCCCAGCCTAGATTATTTTGCAATCTCAGGCATCAAGCCACAATCTTTAACTTTCCTAAAAGGTAAATGCTCCATGTTAAAACATAATTTCGATATTAACAATACTTCTTTCATATTATAAGCTGTTTAATTGCAGTTCACATTTCCCAGATGGTTTTATATGTTTTAAGCAGACCAGGGATTCGTTACTGTGACTGGTTGATAAATCTCTTACCGTTGTTTTTACTGTTGCTGAAGAGACTGGGCACTTAGGATTTCGTCGTTGTTGTTTTTGTTCTAGTCTTTCATAGTCTTGGCTTTGCTGATTGCCCGTCTACGCTGTGGTTAGACATGTTGTTTTGTTGTTTTAATATCTAGTGTCTCTTTTTTGTAAAGTTAGCAGCAATTGATCATCAGTTCCTAGATCCATTAATTCATTTCAATGTTGCAAAATGCCGATATTTTAATTGTATCATTTCTGCACTTCTTGCCGAAATATTAGTATAAATGGTAACTTTGCCTCATTAATTATTTGGTTACTTTATGTTACAGTTTGTTTAGAAAACAGTTTGCAGGAACAGTATTGATTTTTTTCCCAGTTTTTTTTTTTTTTTAAATAATAGTGAGCTCAGTAGGGGAGGGAATTTTTACTTCTATAAAGTGAAATAAAAACTAACTTCAAAATTACAGAAAAAGTTGCAAGAATAATACTACAAAAAAAGTGAGTGGATACCTGTACACAGATCTCAAATATTTGCAGTGTTACTATGTTTTTTTTCCTTTTCCCTCTTTCTCTATAGATGATAAGACACGTATGTATCTAGTATTTGTATACACACATATCTACATAATTTTTTTTTCTGTATTACTTAAAGTACATTGCAGTTATAATGTCCCCATTGCCCCCTAAATATTCTAATACATATTTCCTAAAAACCTACCCATACCCGAAAGTTCATCCCCTGGTGCTTGGAAGCCTGGCATTGCCGGATCTGAGGGGCCAGCTTCTTATACATCACTCAGGAACACTCATAGATCAGGAGACACTTTCCCAAGCCTGACTGGACTTGTTTCTTACTGTCCTTGCTCAGTTTTTCATCAGGGCGAAGGGTGATATCTTGCACCTTCCAGTCATGTGAAAGCAGTAAGAGAAAATGGGAGATGCTTACTGAATTTAATTTCTTGTTCATCTCTCCATTTTGATCTGTTCTGTACAGTGTCGATTCTAATACCTGAGCTTGCATTTGGATTGTCCACACCAGGTTGATGTTCTGTCACAAGTATGGAATGCTTTTATAATTTTATGCCCTACAGAGAAATTAGCAAAATCCTTCAGAAATATTAGCCGTTTCCAGTTGTAGCAGCCCTAGTGCGCTTGCCTTCACAGGTATTTATGGAATAAATTTTTGGAAATGAGGAAGAAAACTTTCAATCCCCCTTCTCCTGAAAAAATCCAAAGCAGTTATTCAGTCAGCACCTGGCTGATAATAAGTAGATAACTCAGATAGAATTGAAAGATAAAGAATGACGGGAAAGATCTGGATATCATTATTTCCCTCCTCAGTGTCTGCCTCTGTCTATTTTACACAATGAAGCGTCCACGTAGAAGATGTGTGCAAATAAAGATGTTGTACAGTATGTAGAATATTAATCTTGGAGAAACAGGAATTCTCATTGGAAGAGGTTTATAAATTAGCTAGAGCGGAGAAAGACAAATATAACTTAATTTCAAAATATGATGGTTTCAACAATTAATAAACGCATGACTAATAATGAGTAACTGCATGCAAGTGAGCGTAATGTAAGGTGTTAACACCACCTGCAAGAACTTCACAGAGCTGGCTGGTTGCTGCAGCATTCTCTCTCTGCGGTTGGAAACAGTGTTTCTGTGGTGACATGTTGGTAAGTTTCAGGTTTCTTATGCTAAAATAGCCAAACAAACAGTGACAAATTGGTCACTTCTTGTTGGTCAAAAGCTCAGGCAGCTTTGCAAAGGGTCGGCGAAATGGTTTGGAACCCCCTAACAAGATGGCACAGGGGTTAGGCATTCAGCTGCTAACAGAAACGTAGGCGGCTCGAACTCACCAGCTGCTCTGCAGGAGAAAGATGTGGTGGTCGGCTTTCACAAAGATTGACAGATTTTGGAATCTTTTTTTTTCCATACTTTGTGTAAAAGCACAGAAACACAGAAGGCTTACAGGGTTGCTATGAGTCAGAATCGGCTCAATGGCAATGGGTTTTACTAAGAGAGTTTGAAAGAAAATTTCTGCATTTCAAAACTCTGTGGTCTATGACTCAGCTAGAGAAACACAAACGTAAAAGACAAGAGATAATGGAAGACAAGAAAACGCCTGATTAGATCAGGGAAGAACGTCAGGGCGGGAACCGGAAATCAATAAGCAGATCAGTCACTACCTATCAGGCTCAAAGAGTCATTTGTAACCAGCACATCAACTACTCACTATCAGTCAAAAAAACAAAAAAAAACCTTGCCCTGGAGTCAATTCCGACTCATAGTGACTCTATAGGACAGAGTAGAACTGCCCCATAGAGTGTCCAAGGAGCGCCTGGTGGATTCGAACTGCCGACCTTTTGGTTAGCAGCCATAGCCCATCGGTTTATGAGATTTCAAGCTTTAGAAGCCAGAAGTAAATATAAGGAGGAAAAAGATTCATTACTAAGAAAATCAATTAGTACTGAAATTTCGCTGACGGAACCCATGCCCTTTCAGTGAAGTGGTAATCCACTGCTACATTGACTTAGTTTAAATATTTACTGTGTTTTACTGAATGCCAGGCTTTTCATTAATCATAATCTTTGTCAGAATGCAAGGAGATAGATCATACTACTGCCTACATTTCACAGATGAGAACGCTGAGGCTTATCCATCAGCATGCTTGAATTCAGCTACAGCTGACAGGTAGAAGAGCTAATAATCTAACAAAGTTTGCCTCACTTCCTAAATAGGTGAGCATGCAGAAAAACAAGGCATAATTACATGAAAACTAAATGTCTTCATACCTTAATTATCCCAGTAATTTTGCAGCTCTGTTTGAATTTAGCTATGTAAACAAGCACACACACATTGCTTGTCTACTGATTATTAACATTTCTGTATGTACACTAGTCTATGTACATATCTATCTATCCTCATTAAGCCAAAATATAGGTTTTTTGGCAAATGGCTAGGTACAGCAACTTCCACTATAACCAAAGCAGTTTGGGGAGTTTTGTCATTTTTTCATTATGTGCCTTATTTTCTAGCTCCTTTCTTACCATGTTTTCTGTCTCTTAAGGAGAATATATTTACTTCCAAAAATGACCTTCTCTTCCTTGTTTGTGTCTCTGAGAATTCTGTGTTACTTTTTGAAGTAATACATTTCACCTTTTTTATGGCATTGTCATTCATAGAGAGGGTCAGTTTTGTAATTTTCTAGTTGGATTCTTTGTCCAAATTGGTAGTACACTGTTCCCTCTTTTTTCAGTTATGAGTGTGTGAGGGGAAATCTCTGACTAGAGGGATATATGTGCAAAGTTGTCACCATAGTCTGAATGTAGAAACTGTAGGGAATTTCTCACTGAATATCCATAAATTTTATGTTTACTATGTTCTAGTAAACATACTAATACAGGAAACATAGTAACATAGTGGACACAGTAAATGTAAAATTACCTGGGGAGGGGGTGAAGTGATGTAAATATATGGTATGCGTTTGAGGAGCTCAATCCAGCCAAAAGACTAACAAACAAATATCAATTTTACGCAGTGTAATAGCTAATGTAAATGAGGTGTGTGCAACGTACTTCTATGTGATAATTCAAAACCAGTCTCCCCCCAACGCCTCAACTGATTCACAAGATAACATAGGAAAGATAATAGGTGACCTGGCTGAGAAAAGCCATTCATGTCGTTCAGTGAAATTTGAATTTACCCTATAGGCTTTTGATATCCAATAATCTTTTGGTGGTATTTAATAAACAGTGTAATTTGTGAATTTAATATGAATTTACTCTTATTACAGAATATGTAAAAGCACAGGAAAAATAAAAACAGAAATGATTTATTTCCCATATACTCTCTCCCTGTTCTTTAAATATAGTTGATTCACTTATAAAGCCAAACCTTGGGTATTTCTAGACAGATTATCCCTGGTGTTGTTTTTTTGATTCTCGTATTTCATACTTCACCTGCCAATGCCAAGGACTTCTCTGCATTTTGGGAAGCCATTGGGCTTTCTCCTGTGTGCCCCCTCCTGCAAGTGTGGCAGGGATCATATTAACACATTCATCAACAGGTGTGTAATATCATTAAAGAGATAAATCAAATTAAAAAAAATATATTCCATTTTATTCTGTAATTCGGTTATAGCTTATAAAACTGCTGGCCAAATGCAAATTATCCTTATAATGCAAAAATCACTTGTTTTTTAAGAAATTGTTGTTCTTTTTTTTTTTTTTTGCTGTTTTTGGCTATATATATATTTATCTATTTTACTGTGTTCTGCATTATAAGGGAGGTTGTGTTAAAGTCTTCATTCAACTACCCCATTAAAATGAGAATCAGCAGGTGTTTCTTAGACTTAATGAGTAGAGAATTTTTCTATCAATGACATTTTTTCATGCTGTTAAATTCTCTATATATTTCTGCAGAACTAATAGCCATTGCATTTGAAATTTGTCTAGCCCTTATCACACTTCTGAGGTTTTTGTAGTTCTAATATCATCTAAGTCATGAAAATCATTTTATCAAAATCCCACTTAAGTAGCTGGTCAATATTTATTATTCTTATTTTAAAATTATGATCTAAGTAGATTTGCAAACTTATTTCATAATGAAAGTTTATTTCATAATAAAAATTTATTCTATTTCTTACTTTTGTCATCAAAAGACTCAATTATTTACGTAATTTTATTAGACAGTGTAATAATAGTTTGAGCCAGACTCAACTCAGTGACAGTGGGTTTGGTTTTTGCTTTTTGATGTAATAGCTTTTCTCTTAAAATTGCTGTAGTACTTTGTTTCTTTTAGATTTATCATCCTTATTAATTTTTATCATATATTTTACTTCACTTTTGTATTTTCTTTATTTAATCTATTTCGGTGCATCTAACATATATTGACCTTTATGTTTAACATTTCTGAAATTGGGATGCCTCTTAAAATATACCCATTACCGTCTAATTGATTCCAACCCATGGTGACCCTTTACAACAGAGTAGAACTGCCCTATACGGTTTCTAAGGCTGTAGACTGCCACATCTTTCCTTTTTGGAGTGGCTGGTGGGTTCAAACTGCCAACTTTTCAGTTAGCAGGTGAGCATTTAACCACTGCACCACCAGGGCTCCTCATGGCTAAATAAAATACAATTAAAAAAGAATGGGAATTGCTCTTGAACTTTACTAATCAGTTCTAGAGTACCTTTGAAAAATAAGCAGATGAAACGAATAAGAAATTCAAAATTTAATTAAGGAGGCTCATTCCATCCAGTGTTACAAGTACTTAGTTTTAATAAGTAAGATTGATTCTCAGAGAGAGCAGCAATAAATATCCCGAAAACATATCCTAGTACATAAAAGTTTTAGAATAAAGTAAAGTGTACAAACAAAACGAACATAAAACCCACAGAGCCTCAGAGGAAAAAAAAAAAAAATGACACCAACAACCTTATAGCCCCTAAATAAGTACTATACATAATTTATTTTTGCTTTCTTTTTAAGTAAATATTTGAAGTAAGCACTAGGCTGCTAATTGAAAGGTCAATGATTTGAACCCACCAGCTGTTCTGTGGGAGAAAAATGTGGCAGTCTGCTTCCACGAAGATTACAGCCTTGGAAACCCCCTGGGTGAAAGCTACTCTGTCCTAGGGGGCCACGATGAGTTGGAATAGACAAGACAATTTTTTTTTTTTTTTTTTGTTTCCTAAAATATATGGGATGTCATATCACTGTTGACTAGGAGACAGTTGAAACATTTTTGTCTTTGTGTGCATATGCCTGACCCTGGTCATTGCTGGAGAGAATGCCATTTCTTCAGGGGGGTTATGTACATTGTTTGATCTATATGTTTCAGTCAACAAACGCTTTCAGCGCCATTACAAAACATTATATAAGACCTGTTTTCTTTTTTCTACAAAACTTCCACAGACAACTTCTGGTAAGATTAAGTAATCACCAGAATAAAACCTGAAGAAGGACCATTAGAAACTAAGAAGAAAACATCAGAGGGGCACTCATTTTAAGAAATGCTATACAGCCATTGTTCTTCATAACACAAAAGTCAATATTGTGTCAAAAATAATTCAGATGACATTTTATAAGTACATTTCATTTGATTTATTGACACACATAAATTACTTTTAAAATTTTGTCTATAAAAGTTTAATTGCATGATATTAATTGTGATATTTTTCATGATTGCAAATTTATTTTATTTGAACCATGGACTTTGGTAGAATATGATTACTGTTTTGATTCAGTATAAGACTTTAACACTTTCATATTTGAAAATACCAATTTTGAGTACTGTTTGCATCCATATTTATGTCAATAGCAATAATAAACACTCATGTTTTTTAAAAAATATATTTTTCTTCCAGAAATTACATTATTTTAGCTAATACTTCCACAGTATCAATATACCTTCCAGGATATTCTAATATTCTACACTGTCAGAAGGCGTTTCAAGCTTCAGTTCCAAATTAACATTATTTCTTCTTTGTTTTCTTGCCAAATTAGAAAGTCAATATAGATGATATATAAATGTGAAAATTATGCAAACTTTATGATTATTTTTCTGAAATTTTATTTTATATGTATTTAGTGTTTTTTTTAGTGTATATTCTGAATTTATATTATCAAACATTGGTTATTTATTAATTGTACTAGAATTATAGTGGTTTAATAACAAAACCAAAGAAAAATTATTTAGAAGCAGTGGAGACCACATAATTTGAGAATTCTGATAAATGGATTGTTCTCCCAAACACACAGTGCTTTGTAAAGAATGTCCAGTGCAACTAAACTTTTAACAGTGACCCAAGCCATACTGGCAGATACTGCAGATGCTTCTTAGATATTGCTAGAGCAGGAGGCCCATTTACCAATGGGCATTACAATATTGCTTGCCAATTAGATTGAACAAATAAGTATATTAGTATAACCCTAACCTAACCCGGTGCCACGGAGTCGATTCTGACTCATAGCTACCCTATAGGACAGAGTAGAGCTGCTCCATAGAGTTTCCGAGGAGTGCCCGGCGGATTTGAACTGCTGACCCTTTGGTTAGCAGCCATTGCACTTAACCACTATGCCACCAAGGTTTCCATATTAGTGTGTGTGTATATATATATATTAGTACATAGGGAGTCCCCAGTAGTGCACACTGCTAAGGGCTTGACTACTAGCTGAAAGGTTGGCAGTTGGATCCCACCCAGAGATGCCTCAGAAGACAGGCCTGGTGGAGATCTGCTTCCAAAAGGTCACAGCCTTGAAAATGTTATGAAGCACTGTTTTACTCTGCACACAAGGGGTCACCATGAGTCAAAATCAACTTGGCGGCAGCTAACAACAACATACTGAAAAAAAAAAAAAAAAAAAAAACATTGCCATCGAGTCAATTCTGACTTATAGTAACCCTATAGGACAGAGTAGAACTGCTTGCCAAAGAGTTTCCAAGGAGTACCTGGTGGATTCAAATTGCCGACCTTTTGGCTAGCAGCTATAGCACTTAACCACTGTGCCACCAGGGTTTCCTTCCCAAAAAAAACCCCATGCCGTCGAGTCGATTCCGACTCATAGCGACCCTATAGAAGTACTTGTTAATTTATAGTATGAATTTCTTTGCTTACTGTAGTATGACTATATCACTTACCAAGTGGCACAGAGAAGTATTTCACTGTATTAACAAACAAGTAAGATTTAGCAGTGTGTACATGCTGAATATGAGTCCTGAAATCTAAAGAACCAAGAATATGTGACTATTTCTCATGTAGATTACGTGGGTTGAAAACTAGCTTTTCTTTTTTTTTTCTATTGGAAAATACTGTCTAAAAGTAGAATAATAAATGTCAATATAAAATCAAATTTAAAGATGCAAAATTGGTACACAGGGTCCTATGTTCCAATTTCCTAATTTTGTGAAAGAAAAAACTGAGACCCAGAGAAATCAATGTCTTTCCAGCATAGGCAGAAAGTGGTGAGAATTGGGATAGAATACCTGTCTTAGTCAAAACACATTCCACTACAGCTCTGTGTCTCCCCACAATATCAGACATGCAGTTGATAATACAATATTTCCATTGTATAACTAGTTCTCAAGCAGCATATTACCATCCTGAACTAAAATTTGCAAAAAATCATCAAGTATTAATTTATCAAGTATATTACATATCATATGAAATTAACTGTTTTCTTCCTTTCACCAAATTTTTTATCACTATAAATATATTTTTCATTCATAAGAACCAAAAAATACAAAAAGTTTTGTGAAAAAGAATAAAATAAATAAGCTTAGATATTTTTTCTTATTTAAAAAGAAAATAGAGACATGGCTATAGTGATAGTAATACTTTAATTATTATTACTTTTCATTATTAGTAAAACACTTTACAAAATTCATATACATTTTCCAGCCTTAAAAAAGTAGTATCAGAGGCAGGACCAAGATGGCTAACTAGGCAGAAGCTTCCACTGAACCCTCTTGCAACAAAGACCCGAAAAAACAGGTGAATCAATTACATATATGACAATCCACAAACCCTGACCATCAAACACAGAACTAAGAAATCAACCTGAGTGACAAGGGAGTGAGAGACTGCGCAGAAGCAGCAACTACTTGCGGAGCCTGTGCAGCGCCCCAGCCCTGATCCCTTGGTGCTGTGCTTTGGTGCAAGTGCTGCAGGGCTGATAGTGGCTTCCTAAGACAAGGCAAGCACAGGAAGCAGCCCTAACCCACGGGGCAATCTCAGTGGGGACTCAGCCAGCACACACAGTCTACACACCCCTCTGGAATCTCAGATAAAATAACCCTCTTGACACAAGACAAGTGATTTTCCTATTTTACTGTGCTACTCTCTCCTATCTATCTGATCCCTCCCCTCCCTGCCCCAGCCAGCTTCATTAATATTTTAATTCCCTGGGCCAGAGATAGAAGTGCCTTGCTTTTTCCTAACCCATTCTCCTGGCCTGGGAAAAGTAGAAAATTAACAATCAGGGGAAAAATCCTTTCCCAACTTTCCTAAACTGGAAGATCGGAACAGAAGCAGCTCCAGTTCAATCATAAGAGATCCATAGACTTTGGCTTTCACCTCTACATGGAAACAGGTGGCTATTATACTGCAAAGGCAATTCTGTTAGAGGTCTGACTGTAATTGTTTCAGCTGAGCAGTGGAGAGGTAGGTTTCAGAGGTCTGATACCACTCTACCTGTTAAACAGAGCCCTCACCTACCCACAGCAGGGACCTGAGGGCTGAGACTCCATCCATATCACCTAGCCACTCGCAAAAGGGGTCTGAGGATAGTGATGCCTACCAGTCTTTACAGGTATAAGCACTGGGTGCCTAAGTAAGGTACAGTTGCAAAGCCCACCCACCAGAGCACTCTAGAGAAGAAAGATGCTCCTTCCTTACTGGCACTTGGGGGAAGGCTGTCAGCACCCTTCCCTCTTTGGAGTGTGACCCCTTGCCACTACCAGAAACTGGTGCATATGACCATCACCACTACTCCTCTAAGATAGTAGGTGAGAGCCTACACCACACACTAGGTGACCGACCATGACACCTGAGCTGATTCTATTCAAGAATAGTGAATGGACTCATAGGTTCATATACCTGGTAACAGCTCTAACCATCTGGTAACAGGACATTAGTGCTTCAAATGCTTCGACAATCAAGTTAGTACACTCTAGTAGCCTATCTGGGTATATCGAAACCAAACAAAACGAGACTCAGTGAGCAAATATAAAATAAATTATTACAATAGCATAGATGGCTCAGAGACAGCAGTCGATATCAAATCACATAGAGAAGTGGACCATGATTGCTTCTACAAACCCCCAAAACAGAGAATCAAGATCTTTCCTGGATGAAGATATATTCCTGGACTTGACAGATGTAGAATACAAAAGACTAATATACAGAATGCTTCAAGACATCAGGGACGACATCAGAAATGAAATCAGGTAATGTACAGAAACAGCCAAGGAACACACAGATAAAGCAGTTGAAGAAATTAAAAAGATTATTCAAGAACATAATGAAAAAATTAATAAGCTGCAAGAATCCATAGAGAAACATTCAGAAATTCAAAAGATTAACAATAAAATTACAGAACTAGACAGCTCAATAGGAAGTCAGAGGAGCAGAATTGAGGAATTGGAATGTGGAATTGGGGAGATGGAGAATAAGGCAATTGGCACCAAAATATTTGAAGAAACATCAGATAAAAGAATTTTAAAAAGTGAAGAAACCCTAAGAATCATGTGGGATTCTATAAAGAAGAATAACCTGTGTGTGATTGGAATTCTAGGACAAGGAGAGATAACAGAAAATACAGAGAGAATTGTTGAAGATCTATTGGCACAAAACTTCCCTGACATTGTGAAAGAGGAAAGGATATCTATCCAAGATGCTCATCGAAACCCATTTAGGGTAGATCCCAAAAGAAAATCACCAAGACATATTATCATCAAACTTGCCAAAACCAAAGATAAACAGAAAATTTTAAAGCCAGCCAGGGATAAACAAAAAGTCACCTACAAAAGAGAATCCATAAGTTTGGACTACTTGGCAGAAACTATGCAGGCAAGAAAGCAATGGGATGACATATATAGAGCATTGAAAGAGAAAAATTGCCAGCCAAGAATAATATATCCAGCAAAACTCTCTCTCAAATATGAAGGCGAAATTAAGTCATTTACAGATAAACACAAGCTTAGAGAATTTGCAAAAACCAAACCAAAGCTAATTACTAAAGGAAATTCTTTGGTTAGAAAATCGATATACCAGATATCAACACAACACAAGGACACAGAACAGAGCATCCTGATATCAACTCAGATAGGGAAATCACAAAAATAAAATGAGATTAATTTAAAAAAAGATTTAAAAAATTCAAAACTGGGAATCACTGATGTCATTATGTAAAAGATGACAATAATCAATAAAGAGGGATTAAATACAGAAGGCACAGATCTTCCATATGGAGAAGAAATCAAGGTGATATTGGAAGATACTAGTTAGGTTTACACTTAGAAAAATAGAGGTAAATATTAAGGTAACCACAAAGAGAACTAACGATCCCATGCTTCAAAATAAAAACCAAGATAAACATAAAGACTGAGCAAAAACAAATTCAACTACAAAGAAAAAGAGGAACACACAATTTACAAAGAAAAACTTAGCACAAAAAGTAGTAAGTGGAAAAATGAAATTATCAACAACACATACAAAAAAGGCATCAAAAGGACAGCACTAAACTCATACCAATCTACAATTATGCTGAATGTAAATGGACTAAATGCACCAATAAAGAGACAGAGAGTTGCAGATGGGGTAAAAAAAAACATAATCCAGCTATATGCTGCCTACAAGAGATACACCTTAGGCTTAAGGACACAAACAAACTAAAACATGAAGGATGGGGAAAAAAAAAAATCAAGCAAACAACAATCAAAAAGCAGGAGTGGCAATAATAATTTCTGAGAAAATAAACTTTAAACTTAAATCCACCACAAAGGATAAAGGACACTACATAATGATTAAAGGGACAATTTACCAGGAAGATATAGCCATATTAAATATGCACGCAATGACAGGGCTGCAAGATGCATAATACAAACTCTAACGGCATTGAAAAGTGAGATAGACACCTCCACAATTATAGCAGGAGACTTCAGTACACCACTTTCCTAGAAAGACAGGAAGAACCTGTCCAGAAAGAAACTCAATAAAGACACGGAAGATCTAAATGCCACGATCAACCAACTTGACCTCATAGACGTATATAGAACACTCCACCCAACAGCTGCAAAATATACTTTCTTTTCTAGTGCACATGGAACATTCTTTAGAATAGACCACATATATTAGGTCATAAAGCAAGCCGTTGCAGAATCCAAAACATCTAAATATTACAAAGCATCTTCTTAGACTGTAAGGCCATAAAAGTAGAAATCAATAACAGAGCAAACAGGGAAAAGAAATCAAATACTTGGAAACTGAACAATACTCTGCTCAAAAAAGATTGGGTTATAGAAGACATTAAGGAGGGAATAAAGAAATTCATAGAATCCAATGAGAAAGAAAACGCTTCCCAGCAGAACATTTGGGACACAGCGAAAGCAGTGTTCAGAGGTCAATTTATATCAGTAAATGCACACATACAAAAAGAAGGACAAAATCAAATAACTGTCCCTACAACTTAAACAATTAGAAAGAGAACAAGAAAAGAAACCATCAGGCACCAGAAGAAAACAAATAATAAAAATTAGAGCAGAATTAAATGAATTAGAGAACAGAAAAACAAATGAAAGAGTTAACAAGATCAAAAGCTGGTTCTTTGAAAAATTAACAAAATTGATAGACGACTGTCCAGACTGAATAAAGAAAAACAAGAAAGGGAACAAATAACGTAAATAAGAAATGAGATGGGCAATATCACAACAGACCCAACTGAAATTAAAAGAATCATATCAAATTACTATTAAAAACTACACTCAAACAAAATTGATAACCTAGAAGAAATGGATGAATTCCTAGAAACACACTACTTACCTAAACTAACACAAACAGTGGTAGAACAACTAAATAGACCCATAACAAAAAAAGAGATTGAAAAGGTAAATAAAAAACTCCCAACAACAACAAAAAAAAGCCCTGGCCCTGATGGCTTCACTGCAGAGTTCCACCAAACTTCCAGAGAAGAGTGAACACCACTACTACTAAAGGTATTTCAGAGCATAGAAAGGGACGGAATACTACCAAACTCATTCTATGAAGCCACCATTTCCCTGATACCAAAAAGCTAAAGACACCAGAAAAAAAAGAAAGTACGGACCTATATCCCTCATGAACATAGATGCCAAAATCTTCAACAAAATTCTAGCCAACAGAATTCAACAACATATCAAAAAAATAATTCACCATGACCAAGTGGGATTTATACCAGGTATGCAGGGATGGTCCAACATTAGAAAAACAATTAATGTAATCCACCATATAAACAAAATAAAAGACAAGAACCACATGATTTTATGAACAACATGTCCAAAGTATGTAAGATGCAGTCTCGCCATCCTTGCTTCTAAGGAGCATTCTGGTTGTACTTCTTCCAAGACAGATTTTATCAATTGATGCAGAAAAGGCATTTGACAAAGTCATCACTGGGTTTTTTTTTTTTTTTTTTTTTTAACACCCTTTCATGATAAAAACTCTCAGCAAAATAGGAATAGAAGGAAAATTCCTCAACATGATAAAGGGCATTTCTACAAAGTCAACAGCCAGCATCAACTTAAATGGAGAGATTCTGAAAGCATTCCCATTGAGAATGGGAACCAGACAAGGACGCCTTTTATCGCCACTCTTATTCAACATTGTGCTGGAGGTCCTAGCCAGAGCAATTAGGCTAGATAAAGAAATAAAGGGCAACAGATTGGTAAGGAAGAAGTAGAAGTATCTCTGTTTGTAGATGACATGATCTTATACACTGAAAACCCTAAAGAATCCTCAAGAAAACTACTGAAACTAATAGAAGAGTTCAGCAGAGTATCAGGGCAGAAGACATTGTTGTTCTTGTTAGGTGCCGTCGAGGCGGTTCCAACTGATAGCAACCCTATGCACAACAGAAAGAAACACTGCCCGGTCCTGCGTCATCCTTACAATCATTGTTATGCTACAGCCCATTGTTGCAGCCACTGTGTCAATCCACCTCATTGAAGGTCTTCTGCTTTTCTGCTGACCCTGTACTTTGCCAAGCATGATGTCCTTCTCCAGAGACTGATCCCTCCTGACAACATGTCCAAAGTATGTAAGATGCAGTCTCGCCATCCTTGCTTCTAAGGAGCATTCTGGTTGTACTTCTTCCAAGACAGATATTTTCGTTCTTCTGGCAGTTCATGGTATATTCGATATTCTTTGTCAACACCACAATTCAAATGCATCAATTCTTCTTTGGTCTTTCTTATTCATTGTCCAGCTTTCACATGGATATGATGCAATTGAAAATACCATGGCTTGGGTCAGGCGCAGCTTAGTCTTCAAGGTGACATTTTTGCTCTTCAACACTTTAAAGAGGTCCTTTGCAGCAGATTTACCCAATGCAATGTGTCTTTTGATTTCTTGACTGCTGCTTCCATGGCTGTTGATTGTGGACCAAGTAAAATGAAATCCTTGATAAAGTCAGTCTTTTCTCCATTTATCATGATGTTGCTCATTGGTCCAGATGTGAGGATTTTTGTTTTCTTTATGTTGTGGTGCAATCCATACTGAAGGCTGTGGTCTTTGATCTTCATTAGTAAGTGCTTCAAGTTCTTTTCACTTTCAGCAAGCAAGGTTGTGTCATCTGCATAACACAGGTTGTTAATGAGTCTTCTTCCAATCCTGATGCCCCGTTCTTCTTCATATAGTCCAGCTTCTCGGATTATTTGCTCAGCATGCAGATTGAATAGGTATGGTGAAAGAATATAACCCTGGCACACACCTTTCCTGACTTTAAACGACTGCAGCAGTATATTGACAAGGAACTGCCAGAAATTCAGGCCAGTTTCAGAAGAGGACATGGAACCAGGGACATCAGTGCTGATGTCAGACGGATTCTGGCTGAAAGCAGAGAATACCAGAAGGATGTTTACCTCTATTTTATTGACTATACGAAGGCATTTGACTGTGTGGATCATAACCAATTATGGGTAACATTGCAAAGAATGGAAATTCTAGAACAATTAATTGTGGTCCTGAGGAACCTGTACAGGATAGAAGATAAACATAAAAAAATCAGTTGGATTCCTTTATGCCAACAAAAAAACATCCAGGAGGAAATCACCAAATCAATACCATTTACAGTAGCCCCCAGGAAGATAAAATACTTAGAACTAAATCTTACCAGAGATGTAAAAGACTTATACAAAGAAAACTACAAGACACTAGTGAAGAAACCAAAAGAAACCTACATAAGTGGAAAACATATCTTGCTTATGGATAGGAAGACTTAACGTTGTAAAAATGTTTATCCTACCAAATGCCATCTACAGATACAATGAAATTCCGATCCAAATTCCAATGACATTTTTTAATGAGATGGAGAAACAAATCACGAATTTCATATGGAAGGCCAAGAGACCCCGGATAAGCAAAGCATTACTGAAAAAGAAGAACAAAGTGGGAGGCCTCGCTCTACCTAATTTTAGAAGCTATTATACCACCACAGTAGTCAAAACAGTCTGGTACTGGTACAACAACAGATACATAGACCAATGGAACAGAATTGAGAATCCAGACATAAATCCATCCACATATGAGCACTTGATATTTGACATAGGCCCCAAAACAGTTAAAGGGGGAAAAGACAGTCTTTTTAAAAAATGGTGCTGGCGTAACTGGATATCCATCTGCCAAAAAATGAAACAAGACCCATACCTCACTCCATGCACAAGAACGAGCTCAAAATGGATCAAAGACCTAAATCTAAAATTATAAAGATCATGGAAGAAAAAATAGGGACAACATTAGGAGCCCTAATACATGGCACAAACAGTATACAAAACACTACTAAGAATGCAGAAGAAAAACTAGATAACTGAGAGCTCCTAAAAATCAAAAACCTATGCTCATCCAAAGACATCACCAAAAGGGTAAAAAGATTATCTACAGACTGGGAAAAAGTTTTTAGCTATGACATTTCCGATCAGTGCCTGATCTCTAAAATCTACATGATTCTGCTAAAACTCAACCACAAAAAGACAAATAATCCAATTAAAAAATGGGCAAAGGGTATGAACAGGCACTTCACTAAAGAAGACATTCAGGCTGCTGACAGATACATGAGGAAAGGCTCACGATCATTAGCTATTAGAGAACTGGAAATCAAAACTACAGTGAGATTCCATCTCACTGCAACAAGGTTGGCATTAATCCAAAAAACACATAATAATAAATGTTGGAGTGGTTGTGGAGAGACTGGAACACTTATACACTGCTGGTGGGAATGTGAAATGGTACAACCACTTTGGAAATCGATTTGGCACTTCCATAAGAAACTAAAAAGAGAACTACCATACTATCCAGCAATACCATTCCTTGGAATATATCCTAGAGAAATAAGAGCCTTTACAAGAACAGGTACATGCACACCCATGTTTAATGCAGCACTGTTTACAATAGCAAAAAGATGGAAGCAACCAAGGTGCCCATCAATGGATGAATGGATAAATAAACTATGGTATATTCAAATAATAGAATACTACGCATCCATAAAGAACAACCATAAATCCATGAAATATTTCATAACATGGAGAAATCTGGAAGACATTATGCTGAGTGAAATTAGTCAGTTGCAAAAGGACAAATATTGTATAAGACCACTATTATAAGCACTGGAGAAACAGTTTAAACAGAGGAGAGAATATTCTTTGATGGTTATGAGGCGGGGGGGGGCGGGGGAGAGGTATTCACTAGTTAGGTAGTGGATAAGTTTTATTTTAGGTAAAGGGCAAGACAATACACAATATAGGAGAGGTCAACACAACTGGACTAAGCCAAAAGCAAAGAAGTTTCCTGAATAAACTGAATGCTTCAGAGGCCTGCGTAGCAGGCACAGGGATTTGAGGACCATGGTTTCAGGGAACATCTAAGTTAATTGGCATAGCAAAACTTATTAAGAAAAAGTATGCATCCCACTTTGGAGAGTGGCGTCTGGGGTCTTAAATGCTTGCAAGTGGCCCTCTAAGATGCATCAACTTGTCTCAACCCACCTGGAGCAAGGTCGAATGAAGAACACCAAAGACACAAGGTAATTATGAGCCTAAGAGACAGAAAGGACCACATAAACCAGAGAATACATCATCCTGAGACCAGAAGAATTAGATGGTGCCTGGCTACAACCGATGACTGCCCTGACAGGGAACTCAACAGAAGAAACCCTGAGGGAGCAAGAGAGCAGTGGGATGCAGACCCCACATTCTCATAAAAAGACCAAACTTAATGGTGAGACTGGGCTGGAGGGACCCAGGAGGCTATGGTCCCGAGACCTTATGTTAGCCCAGGAATGGAACCATACCCAAAGCCAACTCTTCAGAGAGGGTTTGGACTGGAATAGGGGATGGAAAATGACACTGGTGAAGAATGAGCTTCTTGGATTAAGAGAACACATGAGACTATGTTGGCATCTCTGTCTAGAGGGGGGATGAGAGGGCAGAGGAGGCCAGAAGCTATCTGAATGTACACAAGGAGAGAGAGTGGAGGGAAGAACTGTGCTGTCTCATAGGAGGGAGAGCATTTAGGAGTATATGGCAAGGTGTGTATAAATTTTTGTGTGACAGACTGACCTCATTTGTAAATTTTCATTTAAAACATAATAAAAATTAACCAAAAAAAAAAGTAGTATCAGCCCCTGAGACTGTGGCCCTGAGACACCCTTCTAACTTGGAAGTGAAGCCACTCCCTGAGATCACCTTTCAGCCAATAATAGACAGGCTATAACATAAATAATAATGTATGTGAGGAAAGGGCTTCTTAGACCAGTCATCTATATGAGACCAAAAGGGCAACATCTGCCCAAAAGCAAAGATGAGAAGGCAGGAAGGGGCAGAAAAGCCAGACGAATAGAAATGGGAAACTCAGGATGGTAACGGGGAAAGTGCTGACACATTGTGGGAATTGCAACCAATGTCACAGAACAATTTGTATATAAATGATTGAATGAGAAACTAATTTTCTCTGTAAGCCTTTACGTAAAGCACAATAAAATGTTCAAAAAAAAAGAAGTAATGTCAATGTATAGCCATTTAAAGTTTCCTAAATAACAACTCTGATTTAGAGCAGGACATCAGAAAAGGTATGAAACCATAAAAAACAAAACAAACTTTTTATAATGTTCCTTTTCTTTTCTGCATCCATTCCTTATTCATTAATTTGGACTTTTTCATTTTATTCAATACCTGTTATGTTCTTTTTTTCCTTTCTCCCTTCAGAACATTTTTATTAAAAAAAAAAGTATAAGGTGCATATGAATGGTTGTTTACTGTATTATGCCAGACATAATCAAAATAAATGTGTTCCAAGTATGGGGCCATTGACATCAGCAAGCCAATGGGGAAGCCTCTAAAAAGGGGAAAAAGAGTTATAGCATTTCTTATATTGGACAATTGTGGTAGTCCTTGATTCTGCCAAATCATGAGGTTTTTACTATATATTTCCTGATGGAAAAAAGAGGAAAAGTACGCTAAAGGAGGAAAAAGATATTGAGTTGGAAACAACAAAAGGACAATAGCAATAGCTCATAATGTTTTCTCTTTTCATCCCTATAAGAGCCCACTGAGAAAGGCACTACTATTCTTATTTTACACATACGAGATATTAGTTTAGGAAGTTAAACTGAACCAAGTTGATAAAATTACTATACGGCACAAATAGAATTAGAATCCTGGCTTATGTGATACCAAACTTGTCATCTCAATCAAAATGTTTCTAAGAAAGTTAATGACGGGGCTTGGAGCCAGTGTAGGAAATCTTGGGAAATAATCAAGTTTATTTTATTTACCAAGAAACAGCTTTGAAAAAAAAAAAAAAAACTTGAAAAAATGAAGTACTAAATTGTTCCTGAGAACTTGATTTTTCACGAAGAACAATTAATAAGATGTGTTATTGCCGCCTTCATCACACATACGTGAGAAGGTGTCCTGAGGGTTTCGGAAATCCTCTCACACAGGAAAGGCCTTTCACTCCAGATTTGCTGGGCAGAGGGCTAGGGGTAGGTCAAGGTGGCTGTAATGAGTTCCTTGGCTCAAAGACTTCCTGTGTGGTTTCATCTGAGAACGTTAGGTACTGCCACCACTCCAGCTTTGTGGTTCTTAACTCTGTGGAAATGAGGAGTGTCTCTGTCTTTATATTTTCTCTCAGGCCAAATGTCAGGGTCCATTATTGTACATATAGTATTAAAAATGTTATAAGAGTGTGCTTTCATCTTCCTTCCCAAACCTTTTGCTATGACTGTCAAACATTTTACTTCTACATATATTGTAAAAATCCATACTGCATTGGTAATACTTTTGTTTAACAATCAATTCTTTTTAAATACATTAAAATAATAAGAAAAATTCTAATAGCCATGTAGTTACAATTTCTGGTGCTCATTTTTTAGGTAGAACCATATTTCCATCTAGTGTAATTTTTCTTTTGCCAGAGCATTTCAAAGAAAAATGTCAACACAATAGAATATTGCCAAGAGTTAGAATGACCATAAGATGTATTGTCCAACCCAGACACTTTTAAGAATGAAAGAGGGTATTGTAGTTACACTGGAGAAACAGGTGTAAACCTGGGCTGTCTTGAGAAAATTGGGACCATCTTAGGCCATCGGGCACATAAGTCATCCTACTGAAATTTTTCCAAATTTGTCACTGAATCTAGCAATATGTAAGTCATGGGTTGCCTTAATTAAAGTTACTTCACTTGATTTTAAGGACAAAAGCCACTTTGGAGGGGGTTGAGGTCTAATTCGGAGATGAAAAAAATATGTAGGAAGATGGAAAATCATTGGAAATACATAGGAACAAAGAAGACAAAAAGGACATAGTGGGAGAAGCCATTCATTTCTCCTTACCTCTACAGCGAGCACCTAATTAAATCATTACAGTGTCCTTCTAATTAGTCTCCATGCATCTACTCTTGGCCCCTCTAATATATTCTCTACAGGGTCAGAATATATTTAGAAATGCAGATATGACCATGTCACTCACCTGCTAAAAAATAGCTTCCCATTAATTTATGACAAAGGCCAAAATATTTAATATAATTTTATATAATCTGTCTTCTCCCTGGGAGCCCTGATTGTGCAGTGGTTAAGAGCTACATTGCTAACCAAAAGGTCGGTAGTTGGACTCCACCAGTCGCTCCTTCGAAACCCTATGGGGCAGTTCTATTCTGTCCTGTAGGGTCGCTATGAGTCAGAATCAACAGCAACGAGTATGGGTCTTCTCCCTGCTTCTCTTGTTTTTTTCATATTGCTCTTCCTGTAGTGTTCTGCAAGTGTTATACATTTCTTTCTACTTCCAAGCCTGGATCACAACCATCTCCTACCTCTCCCTTAATGAGTTAATTCCCTGAATCCCTAAGAAATCAGTTCTTTCTATTAAATATTTTCACATCATCCATTATTTTTTTAGTCATTATTTATACCATCAGTAAATTTATATTTGTGCAGTTGTTTCATTTATTCTTCCAATGAATCAACAAATATTTATTCAACACACTATACACCAGGCATTCTCTTATTGCTGAGATTATGGCAGCAAATATTATCTATCTTCTTTATCTGTCACTGTGAGTCGGAATTGACAGCAACGGTGTTTTTTTTTTTTTCTATGTGCTCAGGATTGTTTTCAGGAATTAACAAATGTAAAGAGTTACTATTTCCCTTAATATTCACTTTTCAAAAAAAAAAGATGAAAACATAAAACTGATCAGAAGCACAGTCCCAAGAAAACTTCAATAAACAAGATCAGTGTGACTTCCTGTCACCACATATAAAATGTAGATATAGACATGAGCATTTCTCTTACCAGCGTAACTTAATCTAATTCATGGCTCCACAGAGGTAAATATGGTAAAGCTTTAGTGAAAATATACTTATTGGAAAGGAAGATTTGATTCAAGACATATTTTCTTTTTGATTCACAAATGATTAAAATGAAGTACAAGTAATATTTTTCATAAGGTGACCTGAGTTATAAGCAATGAGATGCCATCCCCCACCTTGTGGGTGCTAAGGACAAAAAAAAAAAAGGACAAGCACAGAAAAAAAGAGTGAAGATTGTTGTCAGTTAATTATAAACATTACATAGCCAGTACTTTTTACACTGGGACCTACAAGTTTCCGATTCTGCTCCGTGTAATCAGATCCTGCCTCCAACTCACGCATACGGGATTCTTAACACAAGTCCCTGGAATTTCCTTCTTCTTCAGGTACGTTTAACTATTTCTGGTTTCCTTTTAACTCACAGGTCCCCAACTCTTTGAAAACGTGGCCAATAGGCAATTTTGTGGACTATCTATGATTTTTTAAACATTTTCCATAAAAAAAATAAGCATGAGGTATAGCCTTTTGTTTTCTGACTCTAAAATATCAAAATGTTGCTTGGCTCATCCCAAATGTCAGACATAAATCTAGTAATCTTTCTTAATCAACTTGCTCTAAAAACTTGTAATAGCAGATATTTTGAACTCTGACAAATAAATGACTTTATCCTAATCAGTGTTTTGCCAGCTCTGATGCTAATAGCCAATATTAAGAAATATTTATCACTCGGTTTCAAGAAGCAAACTGCAGTGATGTTAGAGAAGGCTGGCTTAGAATTTTTGGAGACATTGACTTTATTCCAGATCTAGAACTGATCCTACAATTCCATGGTAAAGACAATAATGACTTTCTGCAAATGATTGGTTAAATAGTTGTCTTATTTTCTCTGCTTCTAAGTTCTTGGTGGTGTGTCTTCCCATTTTTGGGTCTCCAAAGTATTGAGAACATGCATCCAGCAAGGGTAATAGGCATAGCTATTTATCAACCCCAATTTTTCACTGTTTCACTCCTGTTTATTGTAATATGCCCATTCCTGTTACAATATAACCTCCCAAATGACAGAACCATTGACTGACATGTGAATTCTTTATTCCACACAGTTTTTCCTATATAAAGATGAATGAAGAGCCCATAATTCATGCTGCATTAAACCCAGACTCACTGCCAAAGCACACACGAAAAAATAATAATAAGCATAAATCTAGTTCAAGTGGATTGTCATTAGCCAGGAAAGAGCTGAAACACCACAAATGTAAAAAACAGAAGAAAAATACAACAGAAGATGTCAGTGGCAAAGGTAAAGTATATTAAAATATTGTGTCAGTAAACAGGTAGAGAGTGCTTAAAATTATGTACTGAATTGTGCCATGTACTAGGAAGATACAAAAATATAGTTTCTTTCAAAGATTAATGAGAGAGAGAAAATATACAAGCAAAACGTTCGATACCAATTTAATGGATGTTATAATAAAGACCAAATGGCAAGTACTAGAAAAAAAAATTAAAAGGCAACTTAGATAGTTTAGAAATATCATTGCTAATGTTAGAGTCGATTTAGACTCTAAGGAAAGGATAAGATTTTAACAGAGAAAAGAGTTGGAAAGAAATTCCCTTGAGATAAGAATGATAGGAGTCAAAGTGAGAAAAAATTATTGGGAGAACTAGGCTTAGATAAATTATTTTGAAGCCCCAAGAATTGCATTGTGTGAGAAGTGAACATGTTGTTGGTCTGAATCAGAGTGTGACATGCAGCTGACACTGTAGTCTTGATATCAGTATTTTCTGAAATAAGCAAATTTAGGAGCATGAAATACATCGGGGTAAGAGCCAAGGTAATAATTAAACAGTCCCATTGCCATTGAGTCAATTCCAACTCATAATAACCCTATAGGACAGAGTAGAACTACCCAATAGGGTTTCCAAAGTGGCTGGTGGATTCGAACTGCTGACCATTTGGTTAGCAGCCATATGCTTGACCACTGTGCCACCAGGGCTCCTCAACTAAATTGTAGGTGTAGTAATACTTAGTAATCAATGTGACTAAAATTTCAAGTTATTGCTTGTTTTTGAGCCCTCGGGTCTGATTGCTGCAAGCGTGTCTTTTCCAGACCTAATGATCTCGTGGGAAAAAGATGAAGGCTTAATGTAGATTGGAAAGCTTTCTGAAATGGTAGAGGCCACTCCCAGAGGTTCCTGCCAAGTTGATATATGCAACCCACTACTGGTTAATCCTTGCGTAACACGTCCTGAGCCTCAACACATGTTAGCTGAGTTAAGGAAAGGAGGGGAAAGGGGGGAAGGAAGAATAATAAATAATATTTGTTTGGCCTCCTAATTTAGAATGTAGTCAGTTTTCTCTTAGGGGAAAGCTCGGTGCATAAATGAGTCAATTGCCATTCTGGTTTTGGATAGTTTTCTTGCTCAGTTTATGTCTTTTTTCTTACCTTATGGTGGAGAAGGATGAAAGTGAGTGGGATTTGAAGGGAGAGTTTGTGAATTAGGGGCTCAGCTCTGTCATTACTTGATTACGTTACCTCAGGCGAACAGCCTATGTTAAAAATTTAGATTTTTACTTCAATTATCTCATTATTGCCTAAAAATGGGTAAACATATTTCACAGACTTGTTGTGAGACTCAAGAGTAAAAAAGTATTTGAATTCATTCTTGACTGTGAAATGCTGTATAAGTAATTTTTATTTTTTGTCTTGTGATCTTATTTCAACTACTTTTGCTTTTGGTTCTAGATTTTTTATCTCTTCCATGGAGGGTCATTTCTGGGGTGCTGGGGGTCCTGTGCCTTCTCCTGTTGGTTACAGCCATTGCAGTATATTTTCTTACTGCAAACTGTAAGTAACTACAGAGTTTTCCACACTGTTTTCCCTTTGGGAGCATTATTTATTTCATAGAATATGGTAAGAAGATTTTTGGCTCAGGACAATTTTAGTTCCTTAAAACTCTGCCTTTCTTTAAAATTGCTGATTTACTCCTCCATATAATATAATCTTTTAATATTTCAATTTAAAGGAAAATCTAATTATTATATTTGACTGTTTTTGTAGCATCTTCCAAACAAACACCTCTCACAGACCAGCAAAAAGGTAGGCAATTTTTTATGGCCTGATTTCTTATGCTGATTTAAGCAGCAAAGATATTCATTGTTTGTGTCAACTCCACAAGCATAGAGCCTTTTATAGGCCAGGTATTCCGGTATGTGCTATATAAGATATAAATATGAATAAGACATGGTCCAAGCCATTAAATAACTTATAATATACAGGCAGTCCCTGATTATGAAAGTCCAACTTGAGTACAACTCATAGTTAGGAACCAACCCCTGTACAGCCTATTATATTAAAAATTCAAGGTGCGTATAATGGCTCAGAAAAACAGACAGGAGCTACTTTGCAATTTGAATCAAAACACTTTTGTTATTATTACTGTATTATTATGTTAAAGATGTTTTAATATATCTGGAAGTGTTTCTTTAATTTTTTTATGCATAGAAAGGTACACTATATACTATATAAAAAGACAAACATTTGACTAATTGGCGTTGGATATTAACTGTACCTAGCTGTTCCAGCTTATGTACAAATATGACTTAACGACAGATTTAGGAATAGAACACTCATAATTCAGGGACTGCCTGTGGTGAGACGGAGGTTTATGTGTAACTAACTGCTAGATAAAAATAGAGAGGTGAGTTCTTATTAGGGACTCATGCGAGATTCCATAGGTTTGTAGGGGTGATAGATTTAATAAATCTGAGCATGAATTTTGGAAAGATAGTGTTTGCTATGGAAGGACAAAATTTCAGTCAAAACTGATCTAATGCCGATGTAAAAGTAAAGATATTTCAGCTTATAAAGGTGATCTAACAATGTCAAAGAAGTAAGAAAACATTTGGTTTGACTAATCCTCATATGACTAGATACCAAAAGACTTTTGTTATACGATACACGTTGTTATTAGTTGCCATCTAGTCAGTTCTGACTCATGGCCACCCAGCATGTTACAGAGTAGAACTGCTTCATAGGGTTTTCTTGGCTGTGATCTTAACAGAAGCAGATTGCCAGATCTTTTTGCCGTGGTACCACTGGGTGAGTTCGAGCTGCCAGCCTTTACAATAGCAGTCAAGTGCTTAACCGTTAGTGCCAGCAGGCCCTTATGGATAAAGAATCTAAAATGTAGTAACAAGTTGAAATAAAAATAAAAAGACAAATTTTCGTTTCTAGTTTGTACCTTTATTGTTACTCATCTTTGTTGTCTTAACATAATGTTACTACAGTGACAAAAAAAGAAAAATGTACTTCTGTTTGCAAGGTTGTCATTCTTGTCCAAAGAACTGGATTTGGTTCAGATACAGTTGTTACTACTTCTCCAAGGAACAGCTGACTTGGAGGGAGAGTCAGCATGCCTGCTTATCTCAGAATTCCAGCCTCATGAAGATAAACAAGGAGGAGCTGGTAAGCTGTTACTTTAACTATCATATGTGAGCTATGTGAAGCTGATTAACTGAATTACACTGGGGAATTGCTTTCATTTATCCGAGTTAAAAAAAAAAAAAGTTAAGCACTAGACAAATTGTTGAAGGATTTCACTAGTTTATCTTTTGCATAAATTTTCACACGCAAAATATGACAGAGGATCTGTATATTATACACAAGGGAGAAATGTTTTGAGATATTTGAAATGTACTGCATGCAAACATATACAAAGAGATACTTCATAAGGAGACAGTAATTAAAGGACTATCTTAGAGAGTAAAGAACCTGTTGTAGCCCAGCACCAAGAAAAAAAAAAAAAGACCCATTGCCATCGAGTTAATTCTGACTCATAGTGACCCTATAGCAACAAACCTTTGTGGACCCAAAGCTAATGCCATTGTCTGATCAGTGTATCAGAATTAAGAAAACTTTGTGAAAAGATGAGTTTTCCCAACTCCAACAGTGTAAATCAACATAAAGCGAGGTGCCCTCTGTGTAAATTCTCCTGATGGAGGAACAAAAAGACTAAACAAGTATGCTTTATCACTGTATCTATAATGTACCTGATGGAAGAAGAGATAGACACAGGGGGTAAACTGAGTCCCTCAGAAGTCTATGAAGTGCTATTCTTTTAAAAAATCACACTCCCTTATGCCCAAAACCAACATGATCTTTTTACTCATATTTATTTATTTTCTTTATCTCCCATAAAAGCCACGTTTAACACTGATACTGCATATTGTTACCATCTCAAAAAGACCCTGAAATATAGCATAAGGTTAATGATTTTGTGGACTAGATGGTTGATGTTGAATATTTTTAAAGGTCCCTTCATGCAGTTGATGAAAAGATAATAATACAAAAGTTATATTCGCATATGTTTGTTTACCACCAGCATTTCTTCTCTTTAAACTCTTTCTTTTGGATTGGAGTCTACCATAATGGAATTGACCAGCAATGGCTGTGGGAAAATGATTCAATTATTTCCTCTGATATGTAAGTATTTGACACAATGCAGCCTTCTCTGCTCTTGATTTAATTACTACATTTCCCGAAGGAACAAAAATAAAGGGTGTCTGGGGAATAATTTCAAGGGCATTTGCGCACTTGGTGAGAGAGAAGCAACTTAAATCCAATTTCCTGTACAGCATATGGACTTCAGGAGCAGATGACATAGCTCAGTCTCTTCATGATCCCTCTCCAAAGACTTTTTATTGCAATCATGGTTCAATGTCTTTCTCACTAACCACAGTATTCTACGTCAACCTGCCTTCCAGGTCATGGATATATCCCTAAAGTCCTATTCTTACTATTTTTTTTTAATATTCCACTCACTATGAACCTAAAGACTATGGAGTCTAAAAATATTTTCTCCCCACCAGAAGAGTTTACTTAGTCTTGCTATTCACAGGCTTTCTATTCTTTTATTTTTAATTTGTCTGTATTATAATCAGTGATAATCCACATGATTTTTCTCCCTCTTAGATACTTCTATCCTTAGTTGAAATTTTAATTAATTTTTAAGTTTCATCTATCAGTAATATTTCAATTTATAAATATTTCACTTGTCTGTGCCACCAAGTGATAAACATTCTATTATATTACATATAGATTATATTTTTTTAATTTGGATGTAAAATTTCTATGTTTCATCTCTTTGGAATCTGCACATTACGGAATTTCGTGTCAATGAGTGTGACATTTCTTCTATTTTAGCTTTGACCTTTCCAGACATCAAAAGGGACAAGTCTGTTTATCATACAAATCAAGAGAAGCTTATTTTGGCGATGTCTGTGAAAGTAAACAAAACTACATCTGTAAGAATCAACTTATTTAAATTTCTATGAAGTCACAGAAAAGATGAAAATTACTTTTGTCTCATGCTGTGCCCTGACAACATTGTCAATGGTCATTTCCTTGTTCCGTGGATAACCCACTACCACACCCACTGCCGTTGAGTAGATTCCGACTCATAGCGACCCTATAGGACAGAGTAGAACTGCCCCATAGAGTTTCCAAGGGAGAACATGTAAATTTACATCTCTGATTTAATAAAACTGGAATCCTCCAAAAAGTATTGCAATGTCATTCTTTATTATGTTTTATGCTTTTGTTGATTTATATGACTTTTGATAAAATAACACTGTGAAAATGCTTAGGAGAATATATTAATGCCTATGAACTTTAGGGGGGCCCTGGTGGCACAATGGTTAAGAGTTAGGGCTGCTAACCAAAAAGTCGACAGTTCAAATCCACCAACTGCTCCTTGGAAACCCTATGGGGCAGTTCTACTCTGTCCTATAGGGTCACTATGAGTTGGAATCAACTCAATGGCAATGGGTGTAGTTTGATTTTTTTTATGAACTTTAGGAGACATTATAATTGATGGTTTCTGAATTAGACAATGAGATAAGGCCACACTGTTTTGGATATTAAAGAAGCTCTTATGAAGGGTTACTTTTGTCACTACCTATTGTTTTTCTCCCTTTTTTTTTTTTTTTAATGTATAGATTGCTGTTTTGGTCTACAATATTGTCAGAGTATATCGTTAAACACTTAAACACTGACCTATTATAACCAGAAGATTACTATGATCACACAAGAAATATCATTGTTGTATATGTTTTGAAAATTTGTTTTCAGCTTGTTACAATCATGAAGTCCCACTTATTTTGCAACATGGACAGATCTCTTAGACAACTAGTTAAGAGATTCAGGTGCAAGTCAAAGTGTGGTATAAGAGAACTTTGCTTCAAGATCTCAATTGTCAAATTTGCATTTCTTTAAACTGTTTTGTTAATTACACAGTATCTGTTAAAATCAGAAATGAACAATTCGGAATTATTTCAACTTTACCATTTCAAATGTTTTCGAATTATTAAAAAAAGTACTGAGGACAAACTGGGTTTCCTCTCCTACTAGCCTTCAAAATGAGGCTTTTTATGGCTTCTACATACACTGACACAATAAGCACCCTTCTTGCTTTATTTTGAAAGACTTGGTGTAAAATTAAACACCAGTAACCAATTGCCATTGAATTCATTCCAACTCATGTGGACTCCATGGTGTCAGAGTAGAACTGTGCTACATGGGGTTTTCAAAGGTTGATTTTTTTGGAAGTTGATTGCCAGGCCTCTCTTCTAAGACAGCTCTGGGTGGGCACATTAACCATTTACACTACCCAGGGACTCCAAATTAAACAGAGGAGTTAAAAAAAAAAAAAGCCTTATCACTATACCTGTTTCACTCCAGCAGAAACAATTTGACTGTGACAGAAGAATTAGATACCCTACTTAAACTTAGTACCAAGCTTTGGTTTCTTCCTCTCCATCACACCTAGGTTACTGCATTTTTCTTCTCTAAATGTTTCCCTTTATAAACAGTTGTTATTAAAAAAAAAAAAAAAACAGTAGTAACTTCCATATTTAGCTTTTAACTATGACACGGGTCTTCATGAGGATGCTAAGGGGTTCTGAATTTTTGTTAAGGGTGATGGAAAAAATTGGGAACTGGTAATGGTGACAGTTGTACAACATGATGGATGCAATTAATGTTACTGAGTTGTACATGTAAAATATATTGAAATGTTTTGTTATAGACCTTTTTACCACAATAAAAAAATGTGGTTGCTTATGATAGCAATTGATATGTATGTGAATTTGTTAATGAAGGACATGTACTGTGGCAGAGTTTCTCCTGTGGATGGAGAAAAGACTATCCTGAATATCCCAATTTCCATAAAATTAAGAACCATTATTTTCAACAGACTCTACAGAGAAATAAAGAAACTTTATGTTTGTAATTCTTTTTTTTCTATCTGAGACCTTCCTTATTCCAGATAATATACATTTTAGCATTTAAGCTCTTTCATAAACCCACATGAGGAGAGGATAGCCAGACAGACTTTATAGAATAAAAGTAATTTCCTATAAAATAGAACACTTTGGAAAACAAGCAAACAAACAAAAAACTAGTTCTCTACAAAATATTACTAGTCCATACTATAAAGATTGATCTTAATATAGTCACAAACTCCCCTGAGGCCTGACCTCAAAAGACAGCCAGAGAGATGTAGTTAGGCACAGAAAACTATCCATAACAAAATGAGTAAGAATGTTCAAGAATTCTCTATAAACTGTATGGAATAAAAGGAAAGTTTTTTGTTTTTTTTTTTTCTGGAAAAAAGCAGCTGTTGCGTATAACCAATTGTCACTGAGTCAATTTCTACTCATGGCGAATACCCATGTGTGTCAGGGTAGAACTGTGCTTCATAAGGTTTTCAGTGACTGATTTTTCAGGAGTAGACCACAAAGCCTGCCTTCTGAGGGTGCCCCTGGGTCTATTCAATCCTCCAACCTTTCAGTTAGCATACTTTGAGTGGTCGTTGAAAGCTACCCAATGACTTGTGGCATGCTACCTACCCTGTGGCCCTATGATCCCTGGGAACTATAACTCTCTGTGACTGATGATTTCGCTGAAAGGAGCCTCTAGAAAAGGGAGGGACCTTCCTCTTGGATGTATTCTGTTAGGTTTTGGACTTGCTGCCTCCCTGGCTACCAGGTACATTTCTTTTGAAAAACAACTATTAACTTGCTTCTGTGCTTTTGTGGAAACTGAACACCTGACCCACGGGAATTCTGTGTCTCCTTGGCCTGACATTCCTATTTTGGGACGTCTCAATTTGCACTCAACAATTAGTGATGTGAGAAGGATCCAACAAGCCTTTGATGTCAAATGGTTATATATTCAAGAATACAGCTAGTCTAGTCATAGTAGTATCTTACCTTTACCTGAAAAAATGGCAGTGGTTCCTTTGGGGGAAACTAAATCCCCAACTCCACCACCTGAAGAAAAGTGATGGACTCAGTGGGTGTTACCCAAATGCCTGGTTCACAGGTGGCTTGTCTAAACAAAACCTGATGTGTTCATTGTGCTGCTCTGTCTGTTCAGGCTCAGAACCAGTTATGCAAACCTAAAGCTGACATGATCACTCAACTCAGTGAGCAGAACTCAAGCCATTCTCGTAACTCTGGTCAATATGCCTCTTGATGAATCTGGTTATATTTTTACTGTTTTTTGAGTTATTGCCAGTGGCCTAACTATGTAACCTGCCATCTGGAAGACTGTACTGGCCAATAAAAACACTTCTCTTTGGGGCAATAAGCTATAGAAAGAAATTAAAGAGGTGGGGTGGGGGTTAGTCTCTGTTAAAAGATCAAAATGTCTGGGTCTGTCATGTAGAGGCCCACATTCTTTGATGAGAACAATTGCAATTCAGCTGCTAAATGAGTCTGAACTGTCTGATTGCTACTGTTGCTGCATGAATCCATCACCACACTGAACACGACAGTACATTTACCAGAATAGACTGGGCACAAAGTAAAGGCTGTGCTTCCACAAGGCTACCACCGCATGCCAGACTTGTGGCTCCTGCCCAATATTGACTCTGTGTCTTCCCGGTAGGGGAGACCACAATGGCCTTTGACCCCCACCCACAGCAGATTAACTTCTTTGGATATTTGATCCCCTCTTGGAACTATCAGTGATGCCTCACTGCTGTCAGCACTTTTTTAGGCAGTAGTGTTACTGTTCTGATTACCCAACTCTAACCATATCAGTTTGAACCATGAAATTAATCTGGGTCGGGTTTTCAGCTTTGTGATCATTTATAGTCTGACAATGGCACACTTTTTTTTTTTCCCACTAAAGCCACGCACAAATGGCTAATAGTTAAGGTATTTGTTGGATGCCAAAGCTCTATCTCCCACAGGCATGTGGTATTGTTGAGTGTTGGTATGCTTTCCTCAAAAATCCATTAAATATTTCTGGCTTTACCCTCCTTACCTCTTTCTTGTTCACACACCTTAGTAAGGCAATTTGGCCACTTACTGAGACTGTTTACAGGAAGGGACACTTTATACACATACATGTACATATATATATACATAATATCATATAATATAATTATATACAAACAGTAAAGAATATATAGCAAGGATTGGCCTCAAAATCTAGCTCTATTTCTTTAAAGAAATAGTTAGAAATATCATATATTTAAGAACAGCAAATGCTGTCCTGATTCCTCTTTATTTTCTGTTACGGATCCTATAGAGGTTATATCTCATATAACCATGGTTCAAAAACCCTTACTATACTAAGAGCCCAAGAGACAGAAAGGGCCACATGAACCAGAGACCTACATCATCCCGAGACCAGAAGAATTAGTTGGTGCCCGGCCACAACAGATGACTGCCCTGACAGGGAGCACAACAGAGAATCCCTGAGGGAGCAGGAGATCAGTGGGATGCAGACCCCAAATTCTCACAAAAAGACCATACTTAATGGTCTGACTGAGACTAGAGGAATCCCGGCGGTCATGGTCCCCAAACCTTCTGTTGGCCCAGGACAAGAACCATTCCCGAAGACAACTCAGCAGACATGAAAGGGACTGGACGGTGGGTAGGAGAGAGATGTTGATGAAGAGTGAGCTACTTGTATCAGGTGGACACTTGAGACTGTGTTGGCATCTCCTGTCTGGAGGGGAGATAGGAGGGTAGAGAGGGTTAGAAACTGGCAAAATTGTTATGAAAGGAGAGACTGGAAGGGCTGACTCATTAGGGGGAGAGCAAGTGGGAGTATGGAGTAAGGTGTATATAAACTTATATGTGACAGTTTGACTTGATTTGTAAACGTTCACTTGAAGCTCAATAAAAAAAAAACAATAAAAGTTAGCAAAAAAAAAAAAAAACCCTTACTATCATTTACAAAACAAATTCTTAGTTTTAAATTACATTCTTCCTAAAACTGACATTTAAGTGTATGGATTTTGCTAAGAATTAGTTGCTTTAATTCATACTGTAAAATCATGGTTGTTTCACTAATATATTATTCCAGAAATTATTTTCACTGTGATCTAACTTGCTGTTTCTCTAATGTGAATTCCTGTGTCTGTTCCAATAGCTTTCTGGTCCAATAACAGTTTAGCTGTCTTAACGAAAACCCATTTCTGTTGAGTCAATTCCAACTCCTAGCAGCACTACAGGACAAGGTAGAACTTCCCCAAAGGATTTCCAGTGAGAAGCTGGTGGATTCAAACTGTCAACATTTTGGTTAGCAGTCAAGCTCTTAGCCACTGCACCACCAGGGCCCCTTAGTTGTCTAAGGAAAAGAAAAAAATCTTGATTTTAAAGATTCTGTTTTATATACACTGCTGACAGGCGACACAGGGGTATTTCTGAAATGCAATTACTTATCAATTACTTCTTCCTATATTTGAGTATATTGGGTATACCTCAATATACCCAGTCTGGAAGAAATTGCTAGTAAATAAATACATCATTTGGAATATGAGTGTAGTTTACAGACTACCTTACTTCCATCAATTATTTTCCATCCTCAAGTTATTTCTCTCTCTCTCTCTTTGGTCCCTTTTGTCCATCCTCTTTTCTTTTTCTAAGGTAAAATGCTGTCATGATCCTGAGGCTAATATTGTTACCTTTGATCATACTTGTCTAAATGATAATGGCATTAATGTGACAACTAAAGTGATAGTGATCACCCATATCCAAGCTTGTAAATCTCAGTTTTGATTTTCTTCTCCTTCTCTAAATGAAGCCCTTTCCTCTTGGCGAGTTATACTGTTTTGACTTCCACTACTATTTCCGCAGTAATGTCTTATCTTGGTCTCCTGGGGCTGCCATATAAAGTACAGTGTTTTTTTCGCAACTGATGAGCTCACGTAAATAACTCCTATACATAATGCGCATAGCGTCTAGGAAAGTAAAGTGAGAGGAGGTTGAGAGGTTGGCAAAAAACATAGTGTGCATTATTTATGTAAAAATACGGTATCACAGTGTAAGAGGATTTAAAGAACAGAAATTCATTGTCTCACAGTTGTAGAGAATGTCCTTCTTGTGTGCCACTGAGTTGATTCTGACTCACAGAGACATTATAGGTCAATGTAGAGCTGCTCCATAGGGTTTCCTAGGCTGTAATCTCTACACGAGCAGATTGCCAGGTCATTATTTTCCACGGAATGGCTAGGTAGGTTCAAACTGCCAACCTTTAGCTTAGCAGCTGAACACTTAAAAATTGCGCCACCAGGGATCATATTGAGGTGTGAATTTTTATCATCAGCAATAATGGCGCCTTAGACAGAATTGGTAATAAAGCTTTTGATATCAAAAGTAATAGGAAATATCCCATCCCTTTAATGTGACTGTTTCATCAGCAACCAACCCACCACAGGAGACAATTTTTAAGAGAATATGGTGGTCCAGAGGCCTAATGATTTGAGTAACTCTGAAAAATTTTTTCCTTTGAAAACCCGAAAGCACATATACAATTGCATTTTTTGTCACTATTTTGTTTCTTGTATAGTTGTAATCACTCATATTAATCATAACTTTTAACCAACGTAACTAACTCTTCATAGAGAAAACTCTGGTGTGGATAATTGGAAACAGTCTGTCATGCAAAAGTATTTTATCAGGCTATTAGAGCTCCCCAACTGTTGAACACTAAATAACACAACTTTCTACAGCTACACATATCCATTTTACTCCTTCTTAAACTAGTAAAAATAAATACATTCATTAACACAATATTTATTTTTTAAAGTATGTGCATGCCTTTTGTGTCTTCAAGCTCTTTTATAACTCTGTAACTTACAGAAAACTGATAGAATATTATCAATCAATATCATCAATAATAAACAGTACATACAGTATAATCTTCCATTTAAGTGGTTTTATGATGAGAATATCAGGGTGGTTATAGTTTTATTTTGTGTTAATTTGAAAAAATACTTTTAAGTGTTATCTGTTTTTATAATGAACATTCATATAAATAAACATTCATTTTAATAAAATAAAGTTAAAATATATTGTAGAAAATAACAGTAACAACAAAAAACAAAGAATGGTAATCGGCCATTTTGCATTCAAAAAGAATCAGAGACACTAAGAGCTAGGCCGCTAACTAAAAAGGATAGCAGTTTGAATCCACCAATCTTTCCTTGGAAACCCTACGGGGCAGCTCTACTCCGTCCTTTAGGGTCGCTATAGGTTGGAATCAACTCAATGGCAATGGGTTTGGTTTTGGTATGCTGTTATTTGAGTTTTCTTAATATTTCATTGGAAACCCTGGTGACATAGTGGCTAAGAGCTATATGTGCTAACCAAAAGATCAGCAGTTTGAATCCACCAGGCTCCTTGGAAACCCTATGGGGCAGTCCTACTGTGTCCTATAGGGTTACTATGAGTTGGAGCTGACTTGACGGCAACGGGCTTGGTTTTGTGTGTGTGTGTGTGTGTTTTTTGGTTTATTTTTTTACTGGGGCCCAGAAAAAACAGAAACTAATGAGGTAAGCATTATGATTATTTTGTGAAATCCTGGCTTAGTGGTTAAGTCATTTATTTAATTCAGCAAGCTAAAAAATGGCGAAGCTAAGGGTTGAATGTAGGTCTTTCATATTCCTAATCTAGGCCTATGAATCTGTTTGATCCACTCTGCTGGTTTAGGCCAAATCAATACAATGAGAAGTTTTAGTATCAGGAATTTACCTGCATAAGGAGAAACATGACAAGAAGAGTTTGGAGTCATTAATTACAACTGACAGTACATATTAAATGGGAACAGAAATCTTTTGCCTCAAACTATAGCTGTAAGTTGGAATTGACTCGATGGCAATGGGTATAGCTGGGTTAGCTCAGTCAGAACTAACGTGCTATCACAAAAGGTTTTTTCTTTTTCTTTTTTATTTACTTGTACATATTGATCACGGAAGGAGTCATGATTCATCATCTTGTACCATTCCATTACCTTTTAATTTCAATAAAATCTTAAAATAATGGAAGGATGTAAAGAAACAAAAAAATGATTTAAAAAAATACGAATTCACCTTATAATTTTCCCACAAAGGAAAATAGGATTAAATAAAATTACAAATAAAAAAAAGAAAAGGTGCTATAAGAGCGATTATATTGTCATAAAGTATTATACAACTTAGGGAAAATGCGACAGGTAAAACCAAAAGAAGTAGAGATTAACAATCAAGGAGACACTTTATATATAATAATCCAGAAAAAATGTGTGGCTAATAGATCAAATTTTTTAGTGATTCTGAATAATAACTTCTTTGATAACCTGTGTTTTAGAGTATACATTTGATTAATAAGCAATTTAGTCTCATCGCTTTTGAATATATTTTCATTTTTGATTTTACCTGAACCTAAATATATATTACAATTAAAATTTAGATAAGAACTGAAATTTCCTGACTGGCTAAAATTTGATTAATTTCTTTGAAATGCTTTACAAAATGCTTATAAAAATGATAATGTGACAGAATTATATAGTATACAGTTCTTAGAGAAATATCAGAGTAAGACAATGCAAACTTCTGAGGTGGGTCAGTTTTTCTCACTTTGTGAGAAATTTTGACTGACAAACTTCTCTCTTATTATTTCTGTTATCTATTTTTATGATAATAACAGCTAAACTTATGCTAACCTTAATGGCTTAAAGCAACAGTAATTTTATTATTTCTCATTTTTCTGTGGGTTGATTGGGCAAGACTCAGCTGGGACAGTTTTCGTTTCTGTTCAGTGTGATGTTGGCTGTGCTCATTTATGTAGCTGCAGTTTGGACTGAAGTATCTGTAATATCATCAACCACATGTCTGGCCCCTCAGTTGGGATGGCTGGAGGCTGGGGCCTGTCTCTCCTGGGGCTTCATTCTCAAAGACTTCTCCCTCCATGGCCATTCATCTTCAATGGTCTCTCTCCAAGTATGACCTCTCCACCAGGATACCCCAGACTGCTTTACATGGCAACTCAATTATTCAAGAGGGCAAAAACTTCAAGGCCTCTTAAGGACTAAATTCTGGAACTTGAGGAATATCACATCCACTACATTCTATTATCAAAGCAGGCTTTAAGGCCAGACTGATTCAGTGAGGGAGAATACTAGACAAAGGTGTGAATATAAGGAGATGATATTCTTTGGGGATGATTTGGTAACAATCTACCACATATACTGATCAACTACCAATTTAACTGTGGGTCAATGTAATCATTTAGGTTGTGTGTCAGCTTGGCTGGGTGGTTTGGCAGTTATGATGTAGTCTGGTAGTCATATGAGGATGAGATTACCTTCATGATGAGATTTGATATAATGTGATTGCCTCTATGATAGAATCTGCTGTGAGTAGCCAATCAGTTGAAAGAGAGTTTCCTTGGCGGTGTGGCCTGCATCCAATATAGGTGGACTTTCGGTCCAGGCTCTTGGACTTTTGCTCCCTGAAGCCTGCAACTGGCTCCTGTTCGTCTGACCTCAGATTCTTGGGACTTGAGCTAGAAGCTTATCTGCCATCTTGCCTGCTGATCTTGGGATTTGTCAGTCTTTGCAGCCTGTGAGCAAGAGTCCTGCTGTCAGACCTCCCAATCTTGAGTTTGCCAGCCCCTGCGGCTATGTGAATCAGAACAAGCTTCTACTCTGACCCTTGGGACGTTCCAGCTTCTACAACCACGTGAAGCATTTCCTTGATATAAATCTCTCTATATATGTATTTATATGCTTTACTGGTTTTGTCTCTCCAGAGAACCCAGCCTAACACAGTCAATAAAAGTGAAAACTGAAGTAGAAGTTCTGCTGTTGGCCATTGGTGTTAAGTGCCAGAGCTATAAATGTAGTAAAACATAGCCCTGGCCTGATATTCATAATTTGATGGATTCCTATTCTCTACAGGACTTCATTCAATTGAAAATGACTGATTTTCACTGAATTGGCTTGGTTCAGAAAAATATTTAAAAAATCTGGAAATGGGAAGATGGCTTAATTGTATTTACTAAACTGAATATTGAAAAATCATATAGATTTTGGATGTTTTAATAAATTTTTATCTTCTAAATAAATTATCTTTTAATTTTTAAAGGTACCAATCTGTCTTAATTACCTAGTGCTACTATAAAAACAAACAAATACCACAAGTGGGTGGCTTTAAAGAACAGGAATTTATTGTGCCACAATTTTGGAGGCTAGAAATCCAAATCAGTGCATTAGCTCTAGGGAAAGGTCCCTCCTTGTCGTTAGTCCCAGAAGTTCCTTGTAGTTCCTTGGCTCTCCTTAACATTCCTTGCTGTTCAGTGGTGTTGTTTGTTGGCACTTCTTGGCATCTATTCTGCTCATTTTATAATTCAAAAATGATTAGGATTAGGAGTCACTCTATTCTGGTATGACCTCATTAACACAAACAAAGGAAAACCCTATTTTCAACAAGATCACATCCACAGGTACAGGCCAGGACTTCAATGCATACTTTTAGGAAACGCAATTCAATCCATAAAACAACCTTAAAAGTTTATAAGAGTAAATGGGAGACGTAAATGGGCGGGTACTTGTCTCTACACTTATAAAACTTCTGGATTTTGTGTACTTTATTTGTTTATGTCTCTGCTTAAACTTTTATTTGAATAAAAGTTATTCTGTTTTAAAAGATAAAGGTATGACAATCACTGGCATATATCAAATTCTTCAGTCTAAAATTGCAGCAACTGATACCTAGAGAAGTTGAGTTGTACAAGATCACATTCCCGTTATTGTGCAATGATTTGGGGTTCTTGCCTTCTAATTCCATTAATATTTTTCTCTACGGTACTTTCCTGACTATATATGTTTTTAGTTCATTGTTTTTAATTTTGAACATGCGGAGTTTTAATTTTTATCTTCTTATAGGGAATCAATATTTAATGTCTAAATAATTCAATGACTAATTATTTCTTCAACCCCTAAGAATTTTCAAGAACTAATTGATCTAATTATATATCTAAAACAAAGTTTGGAGGTGAAGAATATTCAAAATTATATAAATTTATTTCTGAGAAGAAATTTATGAACAAACTCTAGTCACCCAAAGAAATTTATTGTAATTCTTTTGATGTGTTTTTCCAATTTTTAATAATGTAAAATTTTTTATTGTGCTTTAGGTGAAAATTTACAGAGCAAATTAGTTTCTCATTAAACTATTGAGACACATATTGGTTTGTGACATTGTTGTTGTTATTAGGTGCTGTTGAGTTGGTTCCAACTCATAGTAGCCATACGTAGAGCAGAAGAAATCACTGCCTGGTTCTATGCCATCCTCACAATCATTTCTACACTTGAGCCCAATGTTGCAGCCACTGTACCAATCCATCTCTTTGGGGGCCTTGCTCTTTGTGACATTGGTTGTCATTAGTAATGCATATATTTTGTACCTGTGATCAGGATATTTTTTAAATCTTGACTTTTTCACTTAGCATTGTAAGTATTTTTCTGAATGTAGAGAGATAAGCTTGTTAGCCTGCTGGATTGCTTGGTGAATCTATCTCAGGTTAGATGATATCTGTCTCCTCCATCCCCTCTGGAGACATATGGATCTGAAGGAAATCAGGATTCCTTCCTATAACACAATCTACAGTGGACTCAGTTGTGCCCAGCCCATGCATGCCTCTCTATGGTCAAGCAGAGTCTGGGGCACCATATACATCCTGCTATCCCTGGGTTTCTTTAAGCTTGTGTTATGTGTAATTTGTGATATTTTTCATATTTCATTACTAGACAGTTAGTGTCCAACATGGAACATAAACTACTCTTTCCTGAGATATAGCCTTTTAGATGTGGAACAAGTGTTCTCTCCAGCCACTTTGGGGGTGGGATGCATACCCTTTTGGGGAAAAGTGATGGTTCGTTCAGCTGAAATAAATGGCAGAGTCATCATGGGAATTGTCCCTCAGGTCACTTCAGCTCCCTGGCAAAAAGGACACTGGAAGTTTATTTCAGGGTCTTATTACGCGTGTGTATATATATATATGATCTTATTATGTGTGTGTATATATATAGGGTCTTATTATGTGTGAGTATATATATATATGGTCTTATTGTGTGTGTGTGTATATATATATTATTTCAGGGTCTTATTATGTAGATGGAAACGCTGGTGGCGAAGTGGTTAAGTATTGCAGCTGCTAACCAAAAGGTCAGCAGTTCAAATCCACCAGGTGCATCTTGGAAACTGTATGGGGCAGTTCTGCTCTGTCCTATAGGATTGCTATGAGTCAGAATCGACTCTACAACAGTGGATTTTTTGCTTTTGTATTATGTAGATATTATATATATAGGTATACATATATACCTATGTATAAAAAAAAAACCCAGTGCTGTCGAGTTGATTCCAACTCATAACTACCCTATAGGACAGAGTAGAACTGCTCCATAGAGTTTCCAAGCACCTGGCGGATTCGAACTGCCGACCCTTTGATTAGCAGCCATAGCACTAAACCACTATGCCACCAGGGTTTCCATACCTATGTATATGTACGTACATATGTGTGTGTGTGTGTATATACGTATAACACCCTGAAATAAACTTCAGGGTGTTATTCATATATATATTTTATATATATAATATATATGTATCAGTTTATTTCAGGGTCTTATTCTTATATATTTTTCTTTTATTCTTGTTATAGAATAAGAGAACCTGTAAGACTGAAGAAGAAGGCAACAGGACCTAAGAAGTTTGTAGGCAAAAGACCAATGGGAAGGGATAAATAAGTCTGCAAGTGAGTGCAATTGAGAGGAAAAGAGGAACATAAGAAAACTTTGACTCCGAGGCATTTTGGAATGTATTTTCCACTGCTTATCCTAAGTATCTCGTGAACACCTGGATACCCAGGGCCTAGTGGATAAGACTGAAGTTTTCACTAGAACTCCTATAGCCCTCACCATCATCTTCTAAAATGATTCTGATTCAGGACATACGCCAAAAATCATTGATATGGATCAAAATCTTTATTAAAGACAATAACAGAACTTGAATCAATGAAAGAGAAGAGACAATATAAAAGCAACAGCCACATAGGGGATGAGAACTAAAGAATAAAGCAGAGCTATATTCTTTTAACATGCTCACATGTGCTAGGGGACATCACTCCTACTAATCTCTTTTAGTGATTCAAAGAATAGTTAGTAGAAAAACAGCCATTTTTTTTAAAGGAGAGCTAAAAAATCTCATAATATTCTATTCTTGAAAATTCTTTTTCTCCTTGTTCATCTCTGGAAGATGCACCCATGAAAGATAAATGTAAATAAGTCTGTTTTGCATGAACTTGGTCTGATGTAATTTGTTGTTAGGGGGTTGGGATAGCATCAGGGTTATGCCCACCATAGCAGGATTAAAAAAAAAATTTTTTTTAGGATTACCTTGGCTTAATTCTTGGTTTGAATTCTTACTAGCTATGCAATGTTGGAAAATTTTCTCCTTTTCTTATTGATATGACCGTGATAATATTGCTTGTCTCATAGGATTATTGGGGAGTACATGAGTTAATACAAATAAGTCACTGAAGCAGTGTCAGGAATATCAGAAGCAAACAATCAATATTAGCTATTTGTTGGCATCAAATTTATTTATAAAGGTCCCAAATTCTTATATATTTGCATTTACCTCTATATACAAATATTTACAATTAAAAGTCACATGGTCATTCTTAAGGTTGTATTTTCAGCTATTGAGCTTGATTAAGAGATTTTCTCCAATTTATACATTGAGCTTAACATGCTTGAATGAACATAAAAAAAAAATTTTTTTAGAATGAACATAAGATACTAAAAATTCCTATTTATAAACATAAGATACTAAAAATTCCTATTTATAATTATATAAATGTAAGAATAATAAGAATGAATATCATGACATCCATTTCTAATTCATCTTTGATATTTTTCTTGATAGGACTGGAGCTCAGTGCTTCAGAACAATTTCTTTGATGCCAAGATTTTATTTTCAGGAGGCATAAAATATCAGTTTTCTTCAGAGATGGAGCACATACCTTGACAAAACAGAAAGTGCATGTATGAAGATAACCTCATTACCCATGGTCATTCAATGTATATAATCCTTGGATTATTATTTTCCATTACCTTCCCTAATTTCAAGAGAAGTCCTGATACATTAGAGTTTTTTTTTGGAGGGGGGGAAGCACATTATATTTATTTAACTTTGATCTTATATTTATATAATTATATCTGTACATCTAGATTTAAGCAGCTTACACATGATAAAAAAGACTCCCTTTGTTTTTCTATGTCATTTTACAATATGTACTCACATTTTTTCACATTGGCTTGCATATCATTCAGGATCTCTTGTTGTTGACGAACTGAAATCCACAAATTTCACACATAGAAAAATATTTTTAAGGCCATTATCACTCAAACATTTGGGACTACAAATAAAATAGAAATCTAAAATTCCATAATGACAATTCATCCATTTGTTTTTTATTATTAAATAAGTAACTGTTACTATAATTTGCAAGTAACTGATCTTAAACTAGAATTTTTTCTGAGGTGTATTTATGAGTTAGTGACTAGTCCTTTATTAAGTGCAAGTTCATACATTCGATTCATGCCTTTCTAAACAGTTAGTGAGCCTGGACACTTGGGACTTAATTACCTAGCCTATCTTTGTAGCAAACATCTTTGACAGAGCACACAGTCATTCAGTCACAAACTAGTATGTATTCTATCACTACAGTGCTTTATATATGTTTCCCTCTACACAGTACCACAGCCTTTTATCTGTTCAAGCCTTCATTATTTTTATACTGGACTATTATAGTATTTACTTTTTACTCTGTCTCTAGTTCTCACTTTCCAATGGTTCCCTAAAATCATCTCTAGAGGTAACACTCCCAACGCACAGCTTGAATAATGTTACCCTGTCAGCCATCTTCAGAGGCTATCAATTGTTTATAACATTCAAACTTGTTAACATAAAGTTACTACAATATTGTGTCATTGTTAGGTGTCATTGAATCAGTTCCAATTTATAACAACTGTATGTACAACAGAACAAAACAGTGCCTGGTCCTGCACCATCCTCACAAACATTGCTATGTTTCAGCCCATTTCAATCTACCTTACTGAGTTTTCTCCTCATTTTAACTGAAACTCTGCTTTACCATGCATGATGCCCTTCTTCAGGGACTGGTGCCTCCGGATAACATGACCAAAGTATGTGAGATGAAGCCTTGCCAACCTTGCTTCCAAGGAGCATTCAGGCTGTACTTCTTCCAAGACAGATTTGTTTATTCTTCTGGCGGTCCATGTTATATTCAATATTCTTCACCAATGTTATAATTCAAAGACATCAATTCTTCTTCAGTCTTCCTTATTCATTATCTAGTTTTTGCATGCATATGAGGAGATTGGGTCAGGTGCACCTTAGTCCTCAAACTGACATCTTTGCTTGTTAATACTATAAAGAGGTCTTTTGCAGCAGATTTCAGCAAATGCAATGTATTGTTTGATTTCTTGACTGCTGCTTCCATAGACATTGATCATAGATCCAAATAAAATGGAATCTTTGTCAACTTCAAACTTTTCTCATTTTATCATGATGGTGCTTATTGGTCCAGTTGTGAGGATTTTTGTTTTCTTTTTTTTTTTTTAATTTTTATTGTCCTTTAAATGAAAGTTTACAAATGAAGTCAGTCCCTCACACAAAAATTTATATACGCCTTGCTACATACACCCAATTGCTCTCCCCCTAATGCGACTGCTTGCTCCCTTCCTCTATTCTCTCTTTTCGTGTCCACTTCGTCAGCTTCTAACCCCCTCTACCCTCTCATCTCCCCTCCAGGGAGGAAATGCCAACATAGTCTCAAGTGTCCGTTGATTGAAGAAACTCACTCCTCACCAGCATCCTTCTCCAACCCATTGTCCAGTCCAATCCCTGTCTGAAGAGTTGGCTTTGGGAATGGTTCCTGCCCTGGGCCAGCAGACGGTCTGGGGGCCATGAACACTGGGGTCCTTCTAATCTCAGTCAGACCTTTAAGTCTGGTCTTTTTATGAGAATTTGGAGTCTGCATCCCACTGATCTCCTGCTCCCTCAGGGGTTCTCTGTTGTGGTCCCTGTCAGGGCAGGACTTTTGTTTTCTTTATGTTGAAGTGTAATCCATACTGAAGGCTGTAGTCCTTGACCTTCATCTGTAAGTGCTTCAAGTCATCTTCACTTTCAGCAAGCAAGGTTGTGTCATCTGCATAACACAGGTTGTTAATGAATGTTCCTCTAATCTTGATGCCTGTTTTTCTTCATATAATCCAGTTTCTCGGATTATTAGCTCAGCATACATGTTGAATAAATGTGGTGAAAGGATACAGTTCTGACACACACCTTTCTTAACTTTAAACCACACAGTATCCCTTGTTCTGCTTGAAAGACTGCCTCTCATTTTATGTACAGGCTTTTCATGAGCATAGCTAAGTATTCTGAAATTCCTATTCTTCTCAATGTTATCCATAATTTGTTATTATCCACACCTTAGAATACCTTTTCATAGTCAATAAAGCACAGGTAAATATCTTTGAGGTATTATCTGGTTTCAGCCAAGACCTGTCTGACATCGATAATGATATCCCTTTTCCATGTTCTCTTCTAAATCCTGCTTGAACTCCTGACTGTTACCTCCCTGTGCACTGCTGCAGCCACTTTTGAAAGATCATCAACAAAATTTTATTTGTGTGTGATGTTAATGATATTGTTTGATAATTTCTGCATTCTGTTGGATCACCTTTCTTTGGGATGTGCACAAATATGGATCTCATCCAATTGGTTGGCCAGTAGCTGTCTTCCAATTTTTTGACATAGATGAGTTTGTTGGCACAGATCCGTTTGTTGAAACATCTCAACTGGCACTCTGTCAAATTCTGGAACCTTGTTTTCTGCAGTCAGCTTGAACTTCTTCCTTCAGTACCATCATCAATTCTTTAACATATGCTACCTCCTAAGAGATTGAATTGGCCAGTTCTTTTTGGTACAGTGACTCTGTCTTACTTCCATCTTCTTTTGATGCTTCCTGCATCATTCAATATTTTCCCTGTAGAGTCCTTCAATACTGCAGCTCGAGGCTTGAGTTTTTTCTTTAGCTCTTTCAGCTTGAGAAATGTCTAACATGCTCTTCCTTTTTGGTTTTCAAACTCCAGATCTTTGCACATTTCATTATAATACTTCACTTTGTCTTCTCAAGCCTCCCTTTGAAATCTTCTATTCAGCTCTTTTACTTCATCGTTTCTTCCTTTTGCTTTAGCTACTCTATGTTCAAGAGCAAGTTTCAGAGTCTCTTCTGACATCCACTTTGTTCTTTTCTTTCATTTCTGTCTTTTTAATGACCTTTTGCTTTCTTCACGTATGATGTCCTTGATGTCATTCCACAGTTCATCTGGTCTTTGGTCATTAGTGTTCAATGCATTAAATCTATTCTTGAGATGGTCTCTGAATTCAGGTGAGATATACTCAAGGTTGTATTCTTGCTCTTGTGGACTGGTTCTAATTTTCTTCCATTTCAACTTGAACTTGCATACAAGCAATTGATGGTCTGTTCTGCAGTGGTCCCCTGGCCTTGTTGTGACTTATGATATTGATATTTTCTGCTCTCCTTTTCCACAAATGTAGCTGATTTGATTCCTGTGTATTCCATCTGGTGATGTCCATGTGTATAGTCGCCATTTATGGTGCTGAAAAAGGTATTTACAATGAAGAAGTGGTTGGTCTTTCAAAATACTATCATGCAATCTCTGGTGTCGTTTCTATCACCGAGGCCTATTTTCCAACTACTGATACTTCTTCGTTTCCAACTTTAACATTCCAATCAATAGTAATTATTAATGCAACTTTTTTTTCTTTATACTTATTTATTATTTTGCCTGTTTAGATGTCAAACTTCTTTTTTATTAAATTTTATTGTGATTTAGGTGAAAGTTTACAGAGCAAATTAGTTTCTCATTACATTGTTAATACACAAATTGTTTTGTGACATTGGTTGCCAACCCCACGGTGTGTCAACACTCTCCCCTTCTCTACCCCTGTTTCCATTCTTCTAGCCTTCTTATCTTTGCTTTTGGGCTGATGTGCCCACTAGTCTCATATATATGATTGAACTATGAAGCATGCCCCTCATGTTTGTTATTTTTGGCTCTATGTGCCCGTCTAATCTTTGGCTGAATGGTAAACCTCAGGAGTGACTTCAGTATCGAGTTGAAAGAGTGTCTGGGAGTCATGCTCTTGGTGTTTCTCCAGTCTCTGTCAGACCAGCAAGCCTGGAATTTTTTTTTTTTTTTTTAATTTGTATTTTTTTCTAACTTATCTCCTGCTCTGTCCAGGACCCTCTATTGTGATCCCTGCCAGAGCTTTTGATGGTGGTAACTGGATACCATCTAGTTGTTCTGGGCTCTGTCTGGTGGGGATTATGATAGTTGTGGTTCCCTAGTCCTTTGGACTAATCCTCTCCTTGCGTATTTGGTCTTCTTCATTCTCCATTGCTCCAGCTGGGATGGGACGAGTAGATGTATCTTAGATGGTCGCTTGCAGGCTTTTAAGACCCCAGTCTCTATTTACTGTAGTTAGATGTAAAGCATTTTCTTTAGAGCCTACGTTATGCCATTGGGAGCTAAATGTTTCCCAAGACCATGATCCCCAGCCCTCGGCCCAGTAGCTTGGTCTCTTAGGGTGTTTGGATGTGTCTGTGAAGCTTCTATTTTGCCCTGGTCAAGTTGTTTACGTCTTACCCTTCATCAAAGTTAACGCTAATCTACTATCTAGTTAGCATTTTTCCCTCTCACCTCTCTGTTCCCTCGTAACCATCAAAAAATGTTTCTTTTTTGCGTGGAAACATTTTCACGAGTTTTTTAACAGTGATCTCATATAGTATTTCTCCTTTTGTGATTGACTTATTTCACTCAGCATAATGCCCTCCAGATTCATCCATGTTGTGAAATGTTTCGTAAACTCATCATTGTTCTTTATTGTTGTATAGCATTCCATTGTGCGAATGTACCGTAGTTTGTTTATCCATTCATCTGTTGATGGGCACTTAGGTTGTTTCCATCTTTTTGCTATTGTAAATAATGCTGCAATTAACATGGATGTGCATATATGCATTTGTGTGATGGTTCTTATTTCTCTAGGATATATTTCTAGGGGTGGGTTTGCTGGATCACATGATATTTCCATTTCTACTTTTTTAAGGGAGGGCCATATTGTTTTCCAAAATGGTTGTGTCATTTTGCATTCCTATCAACAGTGCTAAGAGTTTCAATCTCCCTGCAACCTCCCCAACATTTGTTGTTTTCTGGGTTTTTTTTGTTTGTTTGTTTTGATTTGTGCCAGTAATGTCATGGTGAGTTGGTATCTCTAGTAGTAGTGATCATGAGCATTTCCTGGTGTGTCTATCAGCTGCTGGAATGTCTTCTTTGATAAAGTGTCTGTTCATATCCTTTTCTTATTATTTAATTGGATTTTTTTTGTCTTTTTGTTGTAAAGGTATTGGATTTCCCCATAGGTTTTAGACATTAGACCTTTGTGGGATATGACATAGCCAACATTTGTTTCCCAGTCTGTAGGTTCTCTTTTTACTCTTTTGGTGAAGTCTTTTGATAAGCATAAGTGTTAATTTTTAGAAGATCCCTTATATCTATCTTATCTTCTGGTGTTTGTACATTGTTAATTGTGGCCTGTATACTGTTTTTGCCATATGTTAGGGCCCCTAGTATTGACCTGGTAAGGTGCAGTGGTTAAGAGCTCAGGCTGCTAACCAAAAAGTTGGCAGTTTGAATCCACAAGCTGTTCCGTGGAAACCCTATGGGACAGTTCTACTCTGTCCTATAGGGTTGCTATGAGTCTGAATCGACTTGATGGCAACGGGTTTGGGTTTTTTCTTTTTTTTTCTTTTTTGTAGTGTTGACCCTATTTTTCTTCCTTGAACTTTATAGTTTTGGGTTTTATATTTAGGTCTTTGATCCATTTTGAATTAGTTTTTGTGTATGTTGTGAGATGTGGGTCCTGTTTCATTTTTTACAGGTGGACATACAGTTTTGCCAGCACCATTTGTTAAAAAAGACTGTCTTTTGCTCATTTAATGGACGTTCGGCCTTTGTGAAAGATCAGGTGGCCATAGGTAGATGGATTTACAGCTTTATAGTAGGTTCTGAGCTTAGGTGATCCAAGCCCTCCCACTTTGTTCAACTCCAATAATGCTTTACATATCTGGGGCCTCTTTCCTTTCATATAAAGTTAATGATTAGTTTTTTAATCTTGTTAAAGAATTCTGTTGGTATTTGGATTGGGATTGCATTGTATTTGTAGTTACTTTGAGTAGAATTCACATTTTCACAATGTTGAGGCTACCTATTCTCATGGCATGTTTTTCCATTTATTTAGGTCTCTTTTGGTTTCTTGCAGTAGTGTTTTGTAGTTTTGTTTGTACAGGTCTTTTATGTCCATGGTTAGATTTATTCCTAAGGTTTTATTTTTTTAGGAACTATTTCTCTCCGTAGTTCTCTTTATCAGCGTATAGGAATCCAAGTGATTTTTGTAACTTTGTCTTGTACCCTGCTACTCTGCTGAATCTTTCTATTAGTTCCAGTAGTTTTCTTGTGAAGTCTTTATAGTTCTCTATGCATAGTATCCTATCATCCATGAATAGTTTTACTTCTTCCTTACCAACTTGGATGCCATTTATTTCTTTTTCTTGCCTTATTGCTCTAACTAGGACTTCTAGCACTATGTTAAGTAAGAGTGGTGATAAAGGGTATCCTTGTCTGGTTCCATCCTCAAGGGGAATGTTTTTAGCCTCTCTAGACTGAGAATGTTGTTGGCTGTTGGTTTTGTATAGATGCCCTTTATTTATTTATTTTTTTAATTACATTGATCAATTTTTCCCTTCTATTCCTATCTTATTGGGTGCTTTTATCAGGAACGGGCACTGGACTTTATTGAATGCCTTTTTTATGTTGATCGAGATGATATGTGATTTTATTTTACTTATGTGATGGATTGCATTGATACCAATGCATTTAGAGTGCCTGTTTAATCATCTTCAGACTGCAGAAGTTGGTAAAAATCTTTAATTTCTTCATCTTTGGCATTAGTAGTTGGTGCATAAATTTGAATAATAGTCATATTAACTGGTCGTCCTTGTAGGAGTATGGACATTACCCTGTCTTTGACAACATTGTACTTCAGGATAGATCTTGAAATATTGTACCATTTTTTAATTAGACCTATTATGAAATCCTTAACCTATATCATTTCATATTGACGTGTTTTATTTTATTCAGAAGGTTCTGTCAATTCAGGTAGCACAAATTTAATTTAAAAAAAGTGGGGCAGAGTGTCCCTAACTTGAATTTATTTTAGTCTGAATGGTCTATGGTTACTTCTAAGAGATTTTGGAGACGTCACATAAGTTGTAGAGAAAATCTGTCTGTATGTCTGCTTTATCAAGATCTTATCACAGTTCAATTACAAAGTCATGTAACTTAATGAACACAGGTTTTCACTTTGGTCGGTCATATCGCTGTGGCTTTGAGTTCTCTGAATCATATTACTCCAACTTGAATTCCAAATGCATTGCTGGACTCACAGGAATAAATGTGATAAACATTTCTATTATTCCCTCAGTAGACCTTAGAGTATTGACATTGAGGTTTTTGTTTTTAATGATGATTCAGTGGAAAAAGGATGATCACCAACTTCCATTTCCTCAAAACTGCAGTCTTTCATATTTATTTCCAAAAAGGAATCATTCCATATTTTGAACATATTTTCTTAGGGTGTATGCCGTTAATCATGAATATGATGGTAGTTGAACAAGAACTTACACATTCTCTACGTTGTTTGAGATGGAAAGCTAAATAATAGGAATCTTAAGACATCTTTTGAATAAGCAAGCTACGTCTGGCTAAATTTTCTAATCAAGAAACTTGTTTTTTTTGTTTGATTATTTTTTACAGACTTTCTCTCTATATTTCTGTCATATATTACTTATCCCTGATTTGTTTATGCCAAGGTCTTCATATCCACTAAGGACCTTGCTTCTAATTGGTAATTTGCAAATAAAAGTAACTTATTAGATACAGGAAACTGCTCCTGCTAGTTCAACTTCTTCCCTCCTCTCCCTTGGTTATTGAGACAAAGTTTGATAATAGTAATATGGAAGGAAAGGTTTATGTTAATTAGAAGACTTTGGTCACTTATTTCATTTATTTCACTCTCTAATAAGTATTCTACACTTAAATTATATTAGTGTTCTCATGACTTTATTAAGGTGTGCTAATCAAAGTAGTATGCGCAGTTGCCACAAAATGCAGTTTGGCTCTAGTAATAAAATAGTCTTCCCTACTTATTGATAATTGTAAAATAGGCTGTATCCACACACCATCATGGAGGAGTTCCTATTAGAACCCTTTGCCTTTTAGTTCAATCTTCTCTACTTCAATATTTGCTACCCTGTGTCTGACATGTTCAGTGCATCTTCATTTCTAGGGTGTAAGATCATTTCCTCTTAAAAAAGTAATACGTGCCTTTATCTATTTTACAAAAAAAGAATGCAAATGTATATGCTATAAAAAGTGAAAAAGATCCCTTTCATGTTCCCTCCCTCCATTGCCATTTGCTTTCTCAAAGATAATCACTATTAATAGCTTTGTATACATCTTTCTACACCACCTGTCTGTCATTTTGTCATACTGCGGTGGCTTGCTTGTTGCTATAATGCACAAAGCCATGTCACTGGTATTTCAAATACCAGCAGAGTCACCCCTAGTGGGCAGATTTTAGTGGCGCTTCTAGACTAATACAGACTAGGAGGAAAGGCCTAGTGATCTACTTCTGAAAATTAGCTAATGAAAACCCTATGGATCACAACAGAATGTTGTGCCATACAGCGCTGGAAGGTGAACCGCCTAGCTTGGAAGGTACTCAAAATGCACATTGAGCACAACAATTGACTCAAGCATACCAACAAATCATGAAGATGGTACAGCAGGACCAGGCAACATTCTGTTGTACGTGAGGTCCCCATGAGTCAGAGGCCACTCCATGGCAACTGACAACAACCACAGTGCAAATGTACATAAAAATACTGATTCACTGAGTTGAGGTAGTGACTCCTAGGTTCATCTCACCAGACAGGGGGCACCATAAAAGACTATATTATTACAGTATCTGATTTTTCTTTCTTGATGCTGGTTAGGATCAAAACAAGGAAGATAAAGAGTCTGTTTAGACATGTGAATTGTAGGTGTCTAAGATATCTAAGAGGAAATATCAACTAAGAAGCTTAAAATATGGACGTGGATGTTAGATCTTGCTGGTATATAGGAAAGAGATGTTAACTTTGTATCTAGTTTCCATATCGAATTGTTCTTTTTATTCCGTTGTTTTGCAATAGATTTTCTTGGAGTATCTGGGAAAGCAAGAACATCACTTGCAAATAATCACAGAATTTAATTTTACCTTCCAATATCTAAATAGGTTTTCCTGCATTATTGCTTTGCCCTGGACATCCAGAGAAATGTTGAATTACAGTAGTCATATGAGTCATCCTTGCCTTCCTGACTTTAATGAAAATTATTCTAATGTTTCACTATAGAAGATGATATTTGCTGAAGATTCTTATAGATACCCTTAACTGAAATAAGCATGTTTACTTCTACTTGTAGTTATTTCATTTTTGCTTCTATATTAACAGATCTTTTGATAAAATTCCAAACGTCCATCCCTGAATTTAACCAGAATTTGATCATCAATAAATATTCTTTCAGTACAGAGGAGCATTACCTTAGCTCTCTTATGTAGGGTTTTTCTTCTATGCCTGTAAGAGATATTGGTCTATAATGTTTTCCTGTGTATATTATTTTTCCTCATTTTGGAATAATGCTTATGCTTATCATATTGCTTAGGCTTATCATATTAGGGAGCCTAGTTGGTGCAGTGGTTAACAACTCAAGCCATTCACCAAAAGGTTTTTTTAATATAGATAACTAAATAAATAAGAAGTGGCTCCAAATAGATGCAGCCGATAATCTTTAAAGGGTTAATAAGAAGTACCTTAATATGTTAAAAACCGAAAAATCAAATCTGTTGCCATTGAGTCGATTTTGACTCATAGCAACTCTGTACGACAGAGTTGAACCACCCCATGGAGTTTCGAAGGAGCAGCTGGTGGATTCGAACTATTGACCTTTGGGTTAACAGCTCTAGCTCTTAATCACTGTGCCACCAGGGCTCCTACGTGTTTATTCAATTTCTCTACGTTGTCTTGAGTCACTTTATCATTATTTGTGTCTTCCCAAGAAACCATACATTTCAACAAGCATTAGTGCATCTGTTATCATTAAAATTATATATTCTATTTCTATATTTGTTTACTTTGAGATTAGAATTGCTTTTGATCTACTTATGTTTTCTGTGTAATTAACCTCCATGTATTTTGGGCTGTCATTTTCTCTGCTTTTATAAACCGAATTAATTTTATTTTCTACATCTAAAGAAAATTTTCACATTTCTACTTATAGTACTGATTTGGATTTCTAATGTTTATAAATTTGCTCTTTAAAAAGCTATTATTAAGAAATATTGCATGTAAGCAATATGTGGCCTCAGTCCAATATCCAGATAATTTTGTTTCCTTTTTGGATGAATCCCTGTCCACCACCTTTTATTTCTTCTATTAAATTCTCTCTTGCAAATTACCTGATTTGATGCCCTGATAGTACATTTTTAACTGCCCAATCAATAAATTCTATAAGCATTTTTACATTTTATTACATTTCACAGTTGGTGAATCTAATATCAATAGTAATACGACACAATAGAGAATGATGTTACTATTTTCTCTTTTTATCAAAATACTGAGCTATTTACTGATGTCTCTTGATGAGGTCTCCTGGGTGAGTGCTATTCTTAACCTTTTAAAAATTGAATTGAAAAAACTTACACATATATTTAAAGTAACAAATGAAAAAATAATAAAATCCTTAGAATTGATTTTAAAAGCATTTAAAAAATTGTTTACTAGTAATTTAAAACAAATTAATGAAAAAGCTCTAAAATATGCTTACCCTTTGCTATCATAACTGCAGCTATCACCAGAGCAATTAAATAAAGGAGAGCAAACACCACGGCAGCAAGGCACCACTGAGACTCTGTGAAAAGAGAGAGAAGTGGGTTACTATGATGATCAAAGAAACAAGATTTAGGAGTTTGGGTTAGAAATAATCATTTTGCTCAAGAATATTTAATCCACTTGACTTGGACCGAAATCTAACCTCATGTTGTAGGAAAATATGCCTCAGACTCAAGGGGAAATCTAAAAATTATTTTGCATATTTGGATATAGCTTGGGAAGATTATGTGAACATTTTTACGTAGAACTGAGTAATGGGCTTAGAGCAAGTTGTCCTATTAGAGAAATCTTTCAAGCACTTCAAAAGAGCAGTCTTTTTTTTTTTTTTTTTTACTAGGGGTTTATTCCATCTCCCTCCCCTGATTATTTCTTCTATGTTTGATACAGAACTAGATTAAGGATGAAACTCCGACATTGTCTCTTGGGTCAGGCAGATATTCTGTGGCAATTTTTATAAAAGTCCATTGGTTATGAGATGCCTCACAAGCTCCACTTTGTTCTTAGAAATACTGAAGCATTAAAGGGATGCTTACATTTTGCAAGACTGTAATACCAGTGCATATATGAGACTTTCTTTCTCCTGTGAATATGGCACATCGTTGTAAGAAATTGTGCCCATTGGTGGTTCATTGTCCATTCCCATTTGCCTTAACACAGCAGTTTAGGCCACTATGACCAGTTAAAAAGTATTGGTATGAGAGATAAACCCAGATTCAGAGATTAGTCCAGTAATTTTATTTTTCATGATTAGTTCATTAAAATATTTAAGCAAAAAGGGAAATTTAGGGTTCTAAATGTCCTTTACCTTTTTTCTTCAAAGTCTTAGTTTGTTTTCTCTTCTGTATATTTGAAGAAAAAGGAAAGCGCACTTCTGAGTATGTCACTCTTTCCTCACAGAGCTCTAGAAAAATAAATAATAAACTATGTACGGAATAACTTTAATTCATACTTATATATAAATATACACATATACATATGGGCTACACTAGTATATAATAGAAGAACATGTTAGAAATAATAAAAAAATGCTGCATTTTAAGCTTGCAAGAATACTTTAAATTTGCCTCAGTAACATAGTTGCTCTGCAAAATGTGGCAAACTCATTTTTTAATTTTTACTTTCTTCCTTATAAAATAAGGATAACAACAGTACTTATAGGCATATTGTAAATACTATGTTAATGCATGTAAAGTCAGTAACATACATAGAAATCATTCAGTGTTATCATTGTAATAGTTAGGAATAGTAATTGTAAAAATATAATGATGGCCAGTAACATCATGAGTAACACTGGAAGTGAAAGCAAGAAGAGAAATATAGACATTGATTTAAATGTCCATTTCTTTTCATTTCTAGAGTTGAATTTTACCTTCATAAAAGGAGCATGAGGAAAACAAAAACATGACTAGTTTAATCCTCACTAAATGCGTAAGTTCTGTCAGTAGCACACTGCTCGTATTGCTTCAGTACAAGTTAAATAGAACTCACAGGCACCAAAAGTCAGTAACAATTTTCTAAATAAATTTAAATCTAGTCCATAGTAGATATTTACTTGTCAAATGATGATTGTCTGGAATTTAAATTCCCTTCAATTAGAAAATCTTACATTTGTTCATGAAGATAAAGGGTTTCCAAATTCTCCTCTAAAAGCACCTAGTTATTGACTTTGTTACGTATGATATTATTTTCTCATCAAATGAAAGGATAGCTTAGCAATAAAAGTAGTACCCAATTTTACCTGTATTTATTTCATGAAATTCCACAGGCAAATGTTGGTCAGGAAAGTGGCTGGAGGGTGCCGACTTCTCTACCTCCATAGTTTAAATATGATTGCAAGAGTCAGCTGATGAGCTGAGGATCAGCATGAGGCAAGTTCAAGGCAACAGGTCTCTTAATATTGCAACATCACACAGGATGTTTACATTAAGTTTAATACATAAAGTACTTTTCCCATTTAAGAAAATAAATGGCAGTATACTCCAGTGCTTATACTAGATTCAACTTGTCGTTTCTGCTATATATAATAAACCACTATATATAAATTTATTTCTTCTATGTGAACCACTTCTTTATTTCAAAATACAAAGTTAAAAATTATATTACCCGTAATGTTTTTTCTATGCTTTAGTTGTTATTTAAAAAACAAAATTTTTTTTTAAAGGCAATGAATAAATAATAAAGACTGAAATAGTTTTGTATAAATAAAATGATATATTGTATTTGAATACAACTACAACAAGTACTGATTTTTAGAAATATATTTTTTGGGAACAATTGCACATGCTCATTGCAAATGATTCAAACAATGTAAAAATGTACACTATAAAAAATAAGATGGCATATACCTCTGTTCCCCAAATATAAACCCTGTTAACATAATTATCCTTAACCTTTCCTAATTTTTCAAGTGATCAAAGGATGTTGTCAGCAATATTGTTTAAAAAAGTAAAACAACTTATCAATAAATTAAAAATACTAAATAAATCAATTATAATTTATCACTACAATAGAAACTTATACAGTCATTAAATATAGACAAGATAGTTCTTGAGGTATTGATGTGGAAACTTGTCCATGATATATTAAACAAGAAAAAAAAATTAAAAATTATTATATGATATGATCTTATATTATGGTATCAAAAGTCTGTGGGTATGTATGCATTTGTAATATAATAATAATTATGTATCTAACATGGTGAATTAGAATTGCAATGTAATAATATTTAGGTAACTAATTTGATAAGTTTGTATTTTACCTAAGTGGTTTTCCATTTTTGTGCTATTCCTTTTGACTAATATAATTTATTTTTATCCTTGAAAGCATTAAAGTGTGGGTATGTGAAATTTTTAGCCTAATGCCTGCTCTGAGACATAAATACCACGTTGACCACGGGGGCCCCTACCCTCACCTTTGATTGATATAAATAAACTTCATAACAAAATTATATAATTTGGCAGAGAAAGTATGGCATTCTCTTGATCATTGTATCGTTTTTGGAAGAAAGTAATGGCGATGGATCAATTTCAGACATTAGTAATTTAAGTACCTGTGAAGTAAATGCTGAAGGGATAAAAAGAAATAATATAACTTCAAATTTAGTAGAAGAAAAAACAAATTAAGAAGAAAAAAATAAACACAAAGGAGCCAGGAAACAGTACAGCAAAGAACAGGGAGTACAAATATAAAACACAAAATGATATGATTGATAAAAACCCAAATTTAACAACAATAAATGTGAACCATCTAAATGCTCCAGTACAAAGATAAAAATTATCACAGTATATATTTTTTAATTTAAAGTAAGTTATCTGGTATTTACAAAAGTCACATCTAATAGATAAAGATGTGGAATGATAGAGAATAAAAGATAAAAGTATATATCATGCACACAGTAATCAAAATAAAGCTAAATATTCCATTACTATCTGACAAAATGCGCTTTCAGGTAAAACATAGCGTATAAAGAATAGATAATGAGTAGATTAGTAATGATAAAAGTTTCAATTCAAGAATACTATAACAAAATTGTAATACAGTCTTGAACATAATTTCAAAATATAACAAGGATTAAATGGCATATATACAAGGCACAATAAACAAAGCATAAACATTTGGGGACATTTTAACACGCTTCTCTTGGAAACAAATATATCAGCCTGACCAAAAAAAAAAAAAAAGAGTTGAACAATATAAAGGGGTTTTGAAAAACACAATTTCCTTTGTTGAGTGAAGATGCCAACCTCAACGTTTTTGTTTGAAAAAATACATTTGTTTTTCTCTCGTACATGTGGAAAAATGGCTGGGTCTTCAGTTCTAGCTTGATTCATTTTCAGTTAGCATATTGTATGTATCATTAACTTCCTTCTGGCTTCTATATTCAGTGTTGTAAAATCAGCAGGTAGAATAAATGATGCTTATTCAAAGTATTATTCAACGTTATTCAGCACTAATTGCCTTTTTCCTCTTGTTATTTTTGGAAATTTATTATTGTTTCAGCTATTCTTCAGTTTTACTACTGTAGTGGATTTCTTTCTTTTGTCCTGATTGCTGTTAATTAAAACTTCAAGCCTCTCAGTGTCTTTCACTATCTCTGGAATAGAAAAAGTCTTGCCCATTCAAAGGATATGAACACGTACTTCAATAAAGAAGACATTCAGGCAACAGACAGATACATGAGAAAATACTCTCGATCATTAACCATTAGAGAAATGCAAATTAAAACTACGATGAGATTCCATCTCACTCCAACAAGGCTGGCATTAATCCAAAAAACACAAAATAATAAATGTTGGAGAGGCTGCGGAGAGATTGGAACTCTTATACACTGCTGGTGGGAATGTAAAATGCTACAACCACTTTGGAAATCTATCTGGCGTTATCTGTTTTTTTTTTTTTAACTTTTATTAAGCTTCAAGTGAACGTTTACAAATCCAATCAGTCTGTCACATATAAGTTTACATACATCTTACTCCATACTCCCACCTGCTCTTCCCCTATTGAGTCAGCCCTTTCAGTCTCTCCTTTCCTGACAATTTTGCCAGCTTCCCTCTCTCTCTATCCTCCCATCCCCCCTCCAGACAAGAGCTGCCAACACACTCTCAAGTGTCCACCTGATATAATTAGCTCATTCTTCATCAGCGTCTCTGTCTCTCTCCCACCCGCTGACCAGTCCCTCTCATGTCTGATGAGTTGTCTTCGGGGATGGTTCCTGTCCTGTGCCGACAGAAGGTCTGGGGAGCATGGCCGCCGGGATTCCTCTACTCTCAGTCAGACCATTAAGTATGGTCTTTTTATGAGAATTTGGGGTCTGCATCCCACTGATCTCCTGTTCCCTCAGGAGTTCTCTGTTGTGCTCCCTGTCAGGGCAGTCATCGATTGTGGCTGGGCACCAACTACTTCTTCTGGTCTCAGGATGATGTAGGTCTCTGGTTCATGTGGCCCTTTCTGTCTCTTGGGCTCCTAGTTGTTGTGTGACCTTGGTGTTCTTCATTTTCCTTTGCTCCAGGTGGGTTGAGACCAATTGATGCATCTTAGATGGCCGCTTGTTAGCCTTTAAGACCCCAGACCTCACCTTTCAAAGTGGGATGCAGGATGTTTTCAAAATAGAATTATTTTGCCAGTTGACATAGAAGTACCCTCAAACCATGTTCCCCAGACCCCGGCCCCTGCTCCGCTGACCTTTGAAGCATTCATTTTATCCCAGAAACTTCTTTGCTTTTGGTCCAGTCCAATTGAGCTGACCTTCCATGTATTGAGTGTTGTCTTTCCCTTCACCCAAAGCAGTTCTTATCTACTGATTGATCAATAAAAAACCCTCTCCCTCCCTCCCTCCCTCCCCACTTCGTAACCACAAAAGTATGTGTTCTTCTCAGTTTTTACTATTTCTCAAGATCTTATAATATTGGTCTTATACAATATTTGTCCTTTTGCCTCTGACTAATTTCACTCAGCATAATGCCTTCCAGGTTCCTCCATGTTATGAAATGTTTCACAGATTCGTCACTGTTCTTTATTGATGCGTAGTATTCCATTGTGTGAATATACCACAATTTATTTAGCCATTCATCCGTTGATGGACACCTTGGTTGCTTCCAGCTTTTTGCTATTTTAAACAGTGCTGCAATAAACATGGGTGTGCATATATCTGTTTGTGTGAAGGCTCTTGTATCTCTAGGGTATATTCCGAGGAGTGGGATTTCAGGGTTGTATGGTAGTTCTATTTCTAACTGTTTAAGATAATGCCAGATAGATTTCCAAAGTGGTTGTAGCATTTGACATTCCCACCAGCAGTGTATAAGAGTTCCAATCTCTCCGCAGCCTCTCCAACATTTATTATTTTGTGTTTTTTGGATTAATGCCAGCCTTGTTGGTGTGAGATGGAATCTCATTGTAGTTTTGATTTGCATTTCTCTAATGGCTAATGATCGAGAGCATTTTCTCATGTATCTGTTGGCTGCCTGAATATCTTCTTTAGTGAAATGTGTGTTCATATCCTTTGCTCAAGTCTTGATTGGGTTGTTTGTCTTTTTGTGGTTGAGTTTTGACAGAATCATGTAGATTTTTCAGCTATGACATCTCAGGCACTGGTCTGAGATGTCATAGCTGAAAATTCTTTCCCAGTCTGTAGGTGGTCTTTTTACTCTTTTGGTGAAGTCTTCAGATGAGCATAGATGTTTGATTTTTACGAGCTCCCAGTTATCGGGTTTCTCTTCATCATTTTTGGTAATGTTTTGTATTCTGTTTATACCTTGTATTAGGGCTCCTAGGGTTGTCCCTATTTTTTCTTCCATGATCTTTATCGTTTTAGTCTTTATGTTTAGGTCTTTGATCCACTTGGAGTTAGTTTTTGTGCATGGTGTGAGGTATGGGTCCTGTTTCATTCTTTTGCAAATGGATATCCAGTTATGCCAGCACCATTTGTTAAAAAGACTATCTTTTCCCCAATTAACTGACACTGGTCCTTTGTCAAATATCAGCTGCTCATACGTGGATGGATTTATATCTGGGTTCTCAATTTTGTTCCATTGGTCTATGTGCCTGTTGTTGTACCAGTACCAGGCTGTTTTGACTACTGTGGCTGTATAATAGGTTCTGAAATCAGGTAGCGTGAGGCCTCCCACTTTCTTCTTCTTTTTCAGTAATGCTTTGCTTATCCGGGGCTTCTTTCCCTTCCATATGAAATTGGTGACTTGTGTCTCTATCCCCTTAAAATATGACATTGGAATTTGGATCGGAAGTGCGTTATATGTATAAATGGCTTTTGGTAGAATAGACATTTTTACTATGTTAAGTCTTCCTATCCATGAGCAAGGTATGTTTTTCCACTTAAGTAGGTCCTTTTGAATTTCTTGTAGTAGAGCTTTGTAGTTTTCTTTGTATAGGTCTTTTACATCCTTGGTAAGATTTATTCCTAAATATTTTATCTTCTTGGGGGCTACTGTGAATGGTATTGATTTGGTGATTTCCTCTTCGGTGTTCTTTTTGTTGATGTAGAGGAATCCAAGTGATTTTTGTATGTTTATTTTATAACCTGAGACTCTGCCAAACTCTTCTATTAGTTTCAGTAGTTTTCTGGAGGATTCCTTAGGGTTTTCTGTGTATAAGATCATGTCATCTGCAAATAGTGATAACTTTACTTCCTTCTTGCCAATCCGGATACCCTTTATTTCTTTGTCTAGCCTAATTGCCCTGGCTAGGACTTCAAGTACGATGTTGAGTAAGAGCGGTGATAAAGGGCATCCTTGTCTGGTTCCCGTTCTCAAGGGAAATGCTTTCAGGTTCTCTCCATTTAGAGTGATATTGGCTGTTGGCTTTGCATAGATGCCCTTTATTATGTTGAGGAATTTTCCTTCAATTCCTATTTTGGTAAGAGTTTTTATCATAAATGGGTGTTGGACTTTGACAAAGGCCTTTTCTGCATCAATTGATAAGATCATGTGGTTTTTGTCTTTTGTTTTATTTATGTGATGGATTACATTAATGGTTTTTCTAATATTAAACCAACCTTGCATACCTGGTATAAATCCCACTTGATCATGGTGAATTATTTTTTTGATGTGTTGTTGGATTCTATTGGCTAGAATTTTGTTGAGGATTTTTGCATCTATGTTCATGAGGGATATAGGTCTGTAATTTTCTTTTTTTGTAATGTCTTTACCTGGTTTTGGTATCAGGGAGATGGTGGCTTCATAGACTGAGTTTGGTAGTATTCCGTCCTTTTCTATGCTTTGAAATACCTTCAGTAGGAGTGGTGTTAACTCTTCTCTGAAAGTTTGGTAGAACTCTGCAGTGAAGCCGTCCGGGCCAGGGCTTTTTTTTTGTTGGAAGTATTTTGATTACCATTTCAATCTCTTTTTTTGTTCTGGGTCTATTTAGTTGTTCTACTTCTGAATGTGTTAGTTTAGGTAGGTAGAGTTTTTCCAGGAATTCATCCATTTCTTCTAGGTTTGCAAATTTGTTAGAGTACAATTTTTCGTAGTAATCTGAAATGATTCTTTTAATTTCATTTGGTTCTGTTGTGATGTGAACCTTCTCGTTTCTTATTCGGGTTATTTGTTTCCTTTCCTGTATTTCTTTAGTCAGTCTGGCCAATGGTTTATCAATTTTGTTAATTTTTTCAAAGAACCAGCTTTTGGCTTTGTTAATTCTTTCAATTGTTTTTCTGTTCTCTAATTCATTTAGTTCAGCTCTAATTTTTATTATTTGTTTTCTCCTGGTGCCTGATGGATTGTTTTGTTGCTCACTTTCTATTTGTTCAAGTTGTAGGGACAGTTCTCTGATTTTGGCTCTTTCTTCTTTTTCTATGTGTGCATTTATCGATATAAATTGGCCTCTGAGCACTGCTTTTGCTGTGTCCCAGAGGTTTTGATAGGAAGTATTTTCATTCTCGTTGCATTCTGTGAATTTCCTTATTTCCTCCTTGATGTCTTCTATAACCCAGTCTTTTTTCAGGAGGGTATTGTTCATTTTCCAAGTATTTGATTTCTTTTCCCTAGTTTTTCTGTTATTGATTTCTAGTTTTATTGCCTTGTGGTCTGAGAAGATGGTTTGTAATATTTCGATGTTTTGGACTCTGCAAAGGTTTGTTTTATGACCTAATATGTGGTCTATTCCAGAGAATGTTCCATGTGCGCTAGAAAAAAAAGTATATTTTGCAGCAGTTGGGTGGAGAGTTCTGTATAAGCCAATGAGGTCAAGTTGGTTGATTGTTGTAAGTAGGTCTTCTGAGTCTCTATTGAGCTTCTTACTGGATGTCCTGTCCTTCTCCGAAAGTGGTGTGTTGAAGTCTCCTACTACAATTGTGGAGGTGTCTATCTCACTTTTCAATTCTGTTAAAATTTGATTTATGTATCTTGCAGCCCTGTCATTGGGTGCATAAATATTTAATATGGTTATGTCTTCCTGATCAATTGTCCCTTTTATCATTATATAGTGTCCTTATTTATCCTTTGTGGTAGATTTAAGTTTAAAGTCTATTTTGTCAGAAATTAATATTGCTACTCCTCTTCTTTTTTGCTTATTGTTTGCTTGATATATTTTTTTCCATCCTTTGAGTTTTAGTTTGTTTGTGTCTCTAAGTCTAAGGTGTGTCTCTTGTAGGCAGCATATAGATGGATCGTGTTTCTTTATCCAGTCTGTGACTCTCTGTCTCTTTATTGGTGCATTTAGTCCATTTACATTCAGCGTAATTATAGGTAAATAAGTTTTTAGTGCTGTCATTTTGATGCCTTTTCATGTGTGTTGTTGACAATTTCATTTTTCGACATACTTTTTTGTGCTAAGATGTTTTTCTTAGTAAATTGTGAGATCCTCATTTTCATAGTGTTTGACTTTATGTTAGTTGAGTCGTTACATTTTTCTTGGCTTTTGTCTGGAGTTATAGAGTTGTTATACCTTTTTGTGGTTACCTTATTATTTACCCCTATTTTTCTAAGTAAAAATCTAACTTGTATCCTTCTATATTGCCTTGTATCACTCTCCATATGGCAGTTCAATGCCTCCTGTATTTAGTCCCTCTTTTTGATTATTGTGATCTTTTACCTATTGATTTCAATGATTCCCTGTTATGTGTTTTTTTTTTTTTTAATTAATCTTAATTTGTTTGTTTTTGTGATTTCCCTATTTGAGTTGATATCAGGACGTTCTGTTTTGTGTCCTTGTGTTGTGCTGATATCTGATATTATTGGTTTTCTGACCAAACAATATCCTTTAGTATTTCTTGTAGCTTTGGTTTGGTTTTTGCAAATTCTCTAAACTTGTGTTTATCTGTAAATATCTTAATTTCGCCTTCATATTTCAGAGAGAGTTTTGCTGGATATATGATCCTTGGTTGGCAGTTTTTCTCCTTCAGTGTTCTGTATATGTCGTCCCATTCCCTTCTTGCCTGCATGGTTTCTGCTGAGTAGTCTGAACTTATTCTTAGATTCTCCCTTGAAGGAAACCTTTCTTTTCTCCCTGGCTGCTTTAAAATTTTCTGTTTATCTTTGGTTTTGGCCAGTTTGATGATAATATGTCTTGGTGTTTTTCTTTTTGGATCAATCTTAAATGGGGTTCGATGAGCATCTTGGATAGATATCCTTTCGTCTTTCATGATGTCAGGGAAGTTTTCTGTCAGGAGTTGTTCAACTATTTTCTCTGTGTTTTCTGTCCCCCCTCCCTGTTCTGGGACTCCAATCACTCGCAAGTTATCCTTCTTGATAGAGTCCCACATGATTCTTAGGGTTTCTTCATTTTTTTAAATTCTTTTATCTGATTTTTTTCAGCTGTGTTGATGTTGATTCCCTCGTCCTCCAGAAGTCCCAGTCTGCATTCTAATTGCTTGAGTCTGCTCCTCTGACTTCCTATTGCGTTGTCTAATTGTGTGATTTTATTGTTAATCTTTTGGATTTCTACATGCTTTCTCTCTATGGATTCTTGCAACTTATTAATTTTTCCACTATGTTCTTGAATAATCTTTTTGAGTTCTTCAACAGTTTTATCGGTGTGTTCCTTGGCTTTTTCTGCAGTTTGCCTTATTTTGTTTGTGATGTCTTGAAGCATTCTGTAAATTAGTTTTTTATATTCTGTATCTGATAATTCCAGGATTGTATCTTCTTTTGGGAAAGATTTTGATTCTTTTGTTTGGGGGGTTGTAGAAGCTGTCATGGTCTGCTTCTTTATGTGGTTTGATATGGATTGCTGTCTCGGAGCCATCACTGGGAAACTAGTTTTTCCAGAAAATCCGCTAAAAAAAAAATGCAGTCAGATCCGTATCAGAGTTCTCCCCCTGGCTCAGGCTATTCGGATGTTAATGAAGCCACCTGGGGAGGGTGGGGGAGGGATCAGAGAGATAGGAGAGTAGCACCTCAGAATATAGCCAGAGCTGCTTGTCTTGCTTGGAATGACTATTACATCTGAGATTTTTGCGGGGCGCGTCGCCTATGTGTGCTTGCTGTGTGGAGATTGCCCCCGGGGGGTCTGGCCCATCTGGCCCACTGGACTCACGGTCAGATCCTGCGCTGCCAGCCTGGGACGATGCGCTCGCGACTCCAAAATCAGTCGGTGCCTCCCAGGGACTCCCCGTCCCGCCTACCACGTCCTCGCGCCACCCTGCAAACCAGCTGGGCTACCCCCCGGGGTCAGCTCAGGCGAGTGGAGCAGCTCCCCTCACCTGCGCTGCGACCACGCCTCCCAGCTGGGACCCCACTCTCCCCGCTCCAAGACCCGTCACTGTCTCCCGGGGACTTCTCCCACCGGCTGCGTCGCCATGCCGCCCACGCGAACTGGATGGGCCCTCCCTCCGGGGTCAGTTCGGGGGGATGGAGCTGTTCCCCTCGCCCGTGCCCCACCAAAATTCCGGCGGGCTGGCTCCCGGGCTGAGATGCTGCTCTCCCCGCTCCAAGACCTGTCACTGCCTCCTGGGGACTTCTCCCACTGGCTGTGCCTCCACGCCACCCGCGCGAACCTGCTGGGCCCCCTCCCGGAATGAGTTCAGGGGCCAGGGCTAGACCCCTTGTTTGTGCTGTCTGCCGCCCTGGGCTTTGCCCCAAATGGGGTGCCGAAGGTCACCTGACTGGTACGCTGGCTCCAGGCTTTGAAAACAATCGCTGCCTCTCCGTATTTGTTTGTTCTCCGTCTCTAAATCTGTGTTTGTTGTTCAGGGATTGTAGATTGTTACGTATGTGATCGATTCACTTGTTTTTCTGAGTCTTTGTTGCAAGAGGGATCCACGATAGCGTTCACCTAGTCCGCCATCTTGGCCCCTGGTGTTATCTTAAACAGTTAGAAATAGAACTACCATACAACCCAGAAATCCCACTCCTCGGACTATACCCTAGAGAAATAAGAGCCTTTACACGAACAGATATATGCACACCCATGTTTATTCCAGCTGTGTTTACAATAGCAAAAAGCTGGAAGCTCCCAAGGTGTCCATCAATGGATGAATGGGTAAACAAATTGTGGTATATTCACACAATGGAATACTACGCATCAATAAAGAACAGTGATGAATCTGTGAAACATTTCATAATATGGAGGAACCTGGAAGGCATTATGCTGAGCGAAATTAGTCAGAGGCAAAAGGACAAATATTGTATAGGACCACTATTAAAAGATCTTGAGAAATAGTATAAACTGAGAAGAACACATACTTTTGTGGTTACGAGGGGGGGAGGGAGGGAGGGAGGGTAGGAGAGGGGTTTTTTACTGATTAGTTAGTAGATAAGAACTACTTTAGGTGAAGGGAAGGACAATACTCAGTACATGGAAGGTCAGCTTAACTGGACTGGACCAAAAGCAAAGAAGTTTCCGGGATAAACTGAATGCTTCAAAGGTCAGTGGAGCAAGGGCGGGGGTTTGGGGACTATGGTTTAAGGGGACTTCTAAGTCAATTGGCAAAATAATTCTATTATGAAAACATTCTGCATCCCACTTTGAAATGTGGCATCTGGGGTCTTAAATGCTAACAAGCGGCCATCTAAGATGCATCAATTGGTCTCAACCCACCTGGAGCAAAGGAGAACGAAGAACACCAAGGTCACATGATAACTATGAGCCCAAGAGACAGAAAGGGCCACATGAACCAGAGACTTACATCATCCTGAGACCAGAAGAACTAGATGGTGCCTGGCCACAACCAATGACTGCCCTGACAGGGAGCACAACAGAGAACCTCTGAAGGAGCAGATCAGTGGGATGCAGACCCCAAATTCTCATAAAAAGACCATACTTAATGGTCTGACTGAGACTAGAGGAATCCTGGCGGTCATGGTCCCCAAACCTTCTGTTGGCCCAGGACAGGAACCATTCCCGAAGACAACTCATCAGACATGGAAGGGACTGAACAGTGGGTAGGAGAGAGATGCTGATGAAGAGTGAGCTACTTGTATCAGGTGGACACTTGAAACTGTGTTGGCATCTCCTGTCTGGAGGGGGGATGGGAGGTAGAGAGGGTTGGAAGCTGGCCAAATTGTCACGAAAGGAGAGACTGGAAGGGGTGACTTATTAGGGGGAGAGCAAGTGGGAGTATGGAGTAAGGTGTATATAAACTTATATGTGACAGACTGACTTGATTTGTAAACGTTCACTTGAAGCTGAATAAAAATTAAAAAAATAAATAAATAAAAATAAAAGAAAAAGTCTTGCCCATTAATTTCTCAGAGCACATCTGCCTTGCTCTTTTTTCAGTCTTTCTGGAATGCTACCTTCAGGCATTTGTCTAGACTGCTTCATGTTTAATTTCTTTTTTATGTTTTCTGTTTTGAAAAGTGGCTTTATAAATGTGTTCAATTCATTAATTCTCTTTTCATCCGTGTCTAAGTAGATATTAAGCCTATTCAGCAATTTATTTTATTGTTCTAGAAATTCTATTTGGTTCATTCTCAAATCTACTTGGTCATTATTAGAATTTTTTTATTCTATAAACTGTGTGTCTGATTTCTATGATAACAGTAGTTTTTTTTTTTAATTTTTTTTTTTAGTGTCTTCTGCTGTCTTTTATGTTTCTGCTGCTCTATGTTTCTAATGTACCTTGTTTACTTGTGTGCTTATTTTTTTAGTTTGTCGCTGGCTCTGAGTTTCTCATCTTGTTCACTAATTTATTGATTGGAACTCATTAAGCCTTGGATGAAAGTGTCGGTTATAGAGAATATTTGCATTTTCTTCCTCTAGGTAACAAGGAAACATTACTAATTTTTGACAAATTAAAAAAAAATAAATCTTGGCCTTGTGATCTTTTTAACCATATCTTGTTGTTGTTAGGTACCGTCTAATTGGGTCTGACTCATAGCAACCCTACGTACAACAGAACGAAACATTGCTCTGTCCTGCGCCATGACCACAATTGTGGTCATGCTTAAGCCCATTGTTGTAGCCATTGTGTCAATCCATGTCATTGAAGGTCTTCCTCTTTTTCACTGACCCTCTACATCACTAAGCATGAAGTCCTTCTCCAGGGACTGATCTCTCCTGACAACATATCGAAAGTATGTAAGACATAGTCTCATCATCCTTGCTTCTAAGAAACATTCTGGTTGTACTTCTTCCAAGACAGATTTGTTCATTCGTTTGGCAGCTATGGCATATTCAATACTCTTCACCAATACCAAGATTCAAAGACGTCAATTCTTCTGTCTTTCATTTTTATTGTCCAGCTTTTGCACGCGTATGTTGCAATTGGAAAATACCATGGCTTGAATCAGGCTCACCTTAGTCTTCAAAGCGACATCGTTGCTTTTCAACACTTAACGAGATCTTTTGCAGCAGATTTGCCCAATGCAATGTGTCTTTTGATTTCTTGATTGCTGCTTCCATGGGTGTTGATTGTGGATGCAAGTAAAACGAAATCCTTTCCAGCTTCAATCTCTTCTTTGTTTATCATGATGTTGCTTATTGGTCCAGTTGTATTTTTGTTTTATGTTGATGTGTAATCCATACAGAAGGTTTCGGTCTTTGATCTTCATGAGGAAGTGCTTCAAGTTCTCTTCATTTTCAGCAAGCAAGGTTGTGTCATTTACATAATGCAGATTGTTAATGAGTCTTCCACCAATCCTGATGCCGCATTCTTCTTCATGTAGTCCAGCTTCTCAGATTATTTTCTCATCACACAGATTGGATAGGAATAGTGAAAGGATACAACCCTGATGCACACCTTTCTTCACTTTTAAACAATGCAGTATCCCCTTGTTCTGCCTGAACAACTGCTTCTTGATCTATGTAAAGGTTCCTCATGAGCACAATGAAGTGTTCTGTAATTCCCCTTCTTTGCAATGTTATCCATAATTTGTTATGATCCACAAATAACGCAACCATACAGGTGATATTAATGCAGCCTGAAAAGCCACATTAGGCCTAGCTTCTGGAATGTTATTCCAAGAAGGCAATTTTCCTTGCAGTCATCTTGATTTTGTTTAAGTTCACCCTTATCCTAAGACTGTAGTTATGGTTGTCAGATTTAACAAACAAAAACTCAGGGTGTCTATTTGAAAAAAACGAGGATACTAATCTCTGTTGTGTGGATTACTGGGATATACTTCTTACCAACTTCATATTTGCATTACATTCTGTCTTAGTCATCTAGTGCTGCTGTAAAAGAAATACCACAAGTGAATGGCTTTAACAAACAGAAATTTATTCTTTTGTAGTTTAGGAGGCTGGAAGACTGAATTCAGTGTACCAGCTCCAGGGGAAGGGTTTCTTTCTCTGTCAGCTCTGGGAGATGGTCTTTGTCATCAATCTTCCTCTGGTCTAGGGGCTTCTCAGCACAGGGACAGCAGGTCCAAAGGACATGCTTCTTTTCTGGCTCTTCATTCTTGGTGGTAGGAGGTTCCCCTGTCTCTCTGCTTGCGTCTCTTTTTTATATCTCAAAAGAGATTGACTCAAGATACAACGTAATCTTGTAGGTTAAGTTCTGCCTCATTAACATAACTGTCTCTAATCCTGCCTCATTAATGTCATAGAGGCAGGATTTACAACACGTAGGAAAATCACATCAGATGACAAAATGATGGACAATCACACAATTCTGGGAATCATGGCCTAGCCAAGTTAACACATTTTGGGGGGACACAGTTCAATCCATAACACCTTCTAAAAGATGCAGCATATTAAATTATCACTATTCCTTACAACTACAGAAAGATTTAGTGAGTGACCAGCAGTGGATAACAGCTGGGTCAGATACATGGGATAAAAAGCAGAGCAAGAATGGTTTATTTAAATAAAAATACTAGATATTATTTTATTTATTATTATTGCACAGACATACCCCAAAATCAACCCAGTGCCATCGATACATAACCCAACATTTACCAATTTAATGTTTTTCATGTGTACAATCTAGTGGCATTAATCATGTTGTGCAACCACCACCAAGAGTCATTGCTAAATTTTCCATCACTGTAAACGGAAACTCATTACTTCCTAATCAGTGACTCCCCTTTCCTCTTTTTGCCTGCCCTTAGTAAACACTAATAGAACTTTGGTCTCTGTAACTTTGTACTAGATATTTCATATAAGTGAAACCATATAATATTTGTCCTTTGTGATTGTCTTAGTTATCTAGTGCTGCTATAACAGAAATACCGCAAGTGGATGGCTTTAACAAAGAGAAATTTATTCTCTCACAGTCTAGTAAGCTAGAAGTCTGAATTCAGAGCATCAGTTCCAGGGAAAGGCTTCCTCTCTCTGTTGGCTCTGGAGGAAGGCCCTTGTCATCAATTTTCCCCTGGTCTAGGAGCTTCTCCACATGGAAACCCAGGTCTAAAGGATGTGTTCTGCTCCCTATGCTGCTTTCTTGGTGGCATGAGGTCCCCATGTGTCTCTGCTTGCTTCTCTCTTTTATATTTCAAAAGAGATTGGCTTAAGACACAATCTAACCTTGTAGATTTCATCAATATAACTGCCACTAATCCATCTCATTACATCATAGTGATAGGATTTATAACACACAGGAAAATCTCATCAAATGACTAAATGGTGGACAATCACACAATACCAGAAATCAAGACCTAGCCAAGTTGACAATATTTTGGGTTGACACAATTGAATCCATGACAGTGATTGACTTATTTCATTCAGTATGATGTTTTCAAGGTTCATCCATGTTGTAGAATATACGAGAACTTTATTTCTTTTTATAACTGAGTAATATTCTATTGTATATATGTACCACCTTTTGGTCATTCAGTTAGGTTTTTTCCACCTTTTGGCTGTCGTGGGATAATGTTGCAATGAACATTGGTGTGCATGTGTCTGTGTACATCACCTTTCAAGTCTTTTGGGTAAATACCTAGGAGTAAAATTGTTGAGTCATGTGGTCTCTCGGTGTTTAATTTTTGAGGAATCGCCAAATTGTTTTTCACAGCAGCTGTACCATTTTACATTCCCACCAGCAATTGATGAGACTTCCAACTTCTCCACATCCTCCCCAGTATTTGTTTTCAATTTTTCTTTTTTTGACTTAGCCATCTTAGTGGGAATGAAGTGGTATATCGTTGTGGTTTTGATTTGCATCTCCCTAAACAGCCCTAGTGGTGCAGTGGTTAAGAGCTCAGCTGAAAATCAAAAGATTGGCAGTTTTAATCCACCAGCCGCTGCTGGAAAACCTATGGGGGCGTTCTATTCCGTCCTGTAGGGGTCCTATGAGTCTGAATAGACTCGATGGCAAAGGGGTAAAGGCTAATGATGTTGATCATCTTTTCATGTTCTCGTTGGCCATCTGTATATCTTATTTAGTAAATTGTCTATTTAAACCCTTTTCCCATTTTTTGATTGGGTTGTCTTTTTGTTGTTAAGTTGTAAAAGTCTTTATATATTCTGGATATTAAACCTTTATCTGATATATGGTTCCTCCAAATTTTCTCCTGTCTGTAGGTTGTTTCTTCATTTTGTTGTTAAATAAAAATCTTATTTTTTATTCAATAATCTTAATAATTTCAACATAAATCCAATCATGCCTTTGCCAAATTGTCAAATTTTATCATTAATATGACAATTTGGTTATTTTCAAAACATGCTTTCATTAAATGTAGTAGGCTAAGAAATAAAGTAAGGGACATGAATCTCCTCATGCATACCAGATGTTATAATTATTGATCCAGAATTTGTTTAGATAAAAGAATTTCTTCTGATTGTGAGGTGTTTCATGGTCAGCTGTCCAGAACTAAACTAATTTTTATTTTACAAGTAGCTGAGATATGTTTCTTAATTACAATAGGTATGGAATATAGAGACAAATTTAAATTAGGATACACTTGAAAAAATCAGGTTAAAAAAGAATTTAAATAGAAAGAAAAATCTAAAATAAATTCACAAACTAATTGAATTTTTTTTTATTGTTTGTTCATATCTGACCCTTTTTATAATACCCAGAAGGACAAAACAGGAAAGAGTCAACACACTCAACATAATTTGAGGAAGTCAGTTTAAAAATGAACTAATAACAAAGGTGTGGGTGAAGTGGAGTGGAAACACAATGGATAGAGCAGTAATTTGTTGTAAACAGCAGCGAAGCTCCAACACCCCAGATCGGATAGGACAAGGGGAATGAGAAGTCACTGGACATGCAAAGGAGAAAGAACCACGAAGAATGGTTCAGTTGGTTTATTAGGTATTATCAGGAGCGGTGTAACTCCAACCTCCATCGCCTAGTTCTTGAACCCTTCATCTAGGGATACAAATTTTGTCTTAGTTATCTAGTACTGATGTGACAAATATACAACAAGTGGATAGTTTTAGCAAACAGAAATTTATTGTCTCACACTTTAGGAAGTTAGAAATTCGAATTCAGGGGCCAGCTCTAGGGGAAGTCTTTCTCTCACTGTTGGTCTGGGGGAAGGTCCTTCCCTCCTTTCATCATCTGTGGGCCTGACGTTCTTTGCAGATCCACATGTGTCTTTGCATTAATCTTCTCCTGGGTCTAGGAGGTTCTCAGCTTGGGGACCCCAGGTTCAAAGGACACACTCTACTCCCAACTCTTCTTCCTTGGAGATATATTGACTGCTGCTTTAAGGCATATATAGCATCCAATAGTGCAGTCAGCCATTCAGGATGCCGTCTTCCAGATAAGTAAGTTTTCAGCAACCATTCTTCCATTCCGTCAAAGAAAAATATGCCTGATTCCAGGCATAACACTTTATGTCCATCTCTTCTGTCTTACACAAGATCTCCAGCTTTCACCACCAAAAATACATGAGGCATACAAAAAGTCGGAAAAATCACACTCCGATAGCCAAACTCAAATGTGACACAAATGTGGAACCTATCTGACAAGGAATTTAAAACAACTATGATTAATACTTTTTTTTTTTATGATTAATACTTTAAAACATTTCATTGAAAATATGGGAAATGTACAAGTTCAGATGGATAATTTCATCAGAGAGGTAGAAACTATATGAAAGACTCAAATGGAAATATTAAAAATGAAAACAACAGTAACAGAGAAAAGGACTGCTTTTCACACTTTGCCATTAAACTTGACAGTCAAAAGGGAAAAAAAAATCAATAAACTTGAAGATGTCAATAGAAATTATCCGAACTGAAATACAAAGAGAAAAAAGAATGGGATAAAAAAGAACAGAACATCCAAGAGCTGTAAGAAAATATCAAATGTTCTAACATACATGTAGAAAAAAGGAAAAAGGAATAGAAGAGCTGTTTAAGAACAATGGGACAGAATTTCCCAAAACTAATGATGGACAGTGAATCACACAGAAAAGAAACACAAGGAACATGAAACTACAAAGAAAAGAAAAGAACCACACCAAGGCATATCATATACAAACTTCTGAAAACAACAAGGAGAAAATCTTGAGGAAAACAAGAGAAGAGAAATTTACAAAGGAAGAAAAATGAGAAAAACAGCTGACTGTTCCCCGCCTCCCCGCCAAAAACCACGCAAGCCAAAAGACACTGGATTAACGTCTTTAAAGTGCTGAAAGAAAAAAAAAAACTGTCAACCTAAATTCTACACTGAGGAGAAATAATTTTCAAAAACGTAGGTGAAATAAAGACATTCTCAGACAAAAACAAATGAGGGAACACATTGCCACCTGACGTACTCAACAAGAAATATTAAAGGAAAGTTTTCAGAAAGAAGGAAGATGATATCAGACTTAAACTTGTATTTACATAAAAACATGAGAGAAGACATTGGAAACAGAATAAATTAATGTAAAAATTAAAAGCATATATATGCTTTTATTTTTATCGCTCTACAAGATAACTGTCAAAAGCAAATATTGCTGCAATCTACAGCAGTGGTTTTCAATTTGAGAGAACTTTGTACTCCTAGGAACATTTGGCAAAGTCTGGAGACATATTTGATTGTCACAATTGGGGGAGGTGCTAATGGTATCTGTTTAGCTTTTGTCTTGCATCTGGGCCTTCATAGAGACTGAATACTTATTATTTGGCCACCAAGTTACCACATGACCCAAGCTGTTCATCATGAATTGGGTGTTTTCTAGTCCATCAAGCCATAAAGTTGGGTATTAATAGTAGCTCTCATCATCAAATGGGAGTGGTGTATATGAGATTGGGTGTGAGAGGGCCCTGCAGGCACAAGTAAGTTACAGGAGAAAGTGGCCCAATGCCCATAGCCTTCCCTTCAGTTATCTTTTTTTTTTGTAGTCTACACCTATGCCTTCAGAAGGAGTTCTTTAGGATCAGTGGACTAAAGAAGAGAAAACTTGAACCTGGTTTACAGATGATCCTGCATGGTATACAGGCACCATCCAAAAGTGGACAACTGAAGCACTGCAGCCCCTTACTTAGACACCCCTGAAAGACAGTGGTGAAGGGACCTCATCCCAGTAGGCAGAACTTTGAGCAGTGCACTTGTTGTTTATTTATTTTTTTTTTTTGGAAGGAGAAATCACTAGATGTACAATTGTATACCAACTCATAGGCTGTGACCAATGGTTTGACAGGTAGTTGGGGATTTGGAAGGAAAATGACTGGAAAATTGGTGACAAGGAGGTAGAGGGGAAAAGTATGTGGCTAGACCTCACTTAACACACACTGTTATGCAGATAACTGTGTCCCATGTAAATGCTTAGCAAAGGGTAACCTCAGCAGAGAGACATTTTAATAATCAAGTGGCTAGGATGGCCTGTTCTGTGGATAAAATCCAGCCTCTTTCCCCAGCCACTCCTGTCACTGTCCAATGGGCTCATGAACAAGGTGGCCATGGTGGCAAGGATCAAGGTTATGTACGAGATTAGCAACACAGTCTTCCATTCATCAGGACCAACCTGAACACATATACTGCTGAATGTACAATATGCCACCAACAAAGGCCAATATACCATGTGTTTAACTTACCATACACACCACAGGACTTCCTTTCGATATCTTTAGCTCCTGATCACAACTATATTTTTTAGAATCTTCTTTAGGAAAGATTTCTAATGTAAATTTTTTTTTTTTTTTTCATTTGGATAAGTCCTTTGTAATATTTTATAATCTCTTATTCTTTGGGAAACTGTGGTGGCATAGTGGTTAAGTGCTACTGCTGCTAACCAAAAGATTGGCAGTTCAAATCCACCAGGTGCTCCTTGGAAACTCTATGGGACAGTTCTATTCTGTCCTATAAGGTCGCTATGAGTCTGAATCGACTCGAGGGCAACAGGTTTGGTTTTTTTGGTTATTCTTTGTTTATATTTTTATTCTTATTTATTGTTATGTTAAGCACAGTTATATTGTTGTTAGTGTCAGTTTTGACTCATAGTGATCATACGTACAACAGAATGAAACACTGCCTGATCTTGTGCCTCCTCACAATTATTGATATGTCAGAGCCTATTGTTGTAGCCACCATGCCAATACGTCTCCTTGAGGGTCTTCTTCTCTTTTGCTGACCTTCTACTTTACCCTTTACTTGACCAGTCCTTCTCCAGGGACTGGTCCCTTCTAGTAACAGGTCCAAAGTATGTGGGACAAAGTCTTACCATCCTTGCCTCTAAGGAGCTTTCTGGCTGTACTTCTTTCAAGACAGATTTGTTCGTTCTTTTGTCAGTCCATGGTATGTTCAATGTTCTTTGCCAACAGCGTAATTCAAAGGTGTCAATTTTTCTTTGTTTTCCTTATTCCTTGTCCAGTTTTTACATGCATATGAGGCGATTGAAAGCACCATGGCTTAGGTCAGGTGCACCTTAGCCTTCAAGGTGACATCTTTGCTTTTTAACCTTTTAAAGAGGTCTTTTGCAGCAGATTTGCCCAACGCAATGTGTCCTTTGATTTTTCGACTGCTGGTTTCATGGGCGTTGATTGTAGATCCAAGTAAAACGAAATCCTTGACAACTTCAATCTTTTCTCTGTTCATCATGATGTTGCTGAGGATTTTTGTTTTCTTATGCTGAAGTGTAATCCATATTGAAGGCTGTAGTCCTTGACCTCCATCAGTAAGTGCTTCAAGTTCTCTTCACTTTCAGCAAGCAAGATTGAATTATCCACATAGCACAGGTTGTCAATGAGCTTTCCTCCAATCCTAATGCCATGTTCTTCTACCTATAGTCCAGCTTCTTGGATTATTTGCTCAGTACATAAATCGAGGAAACCCTGGTGGCATAGTGGTTAAGTGCTATGGCTGCTAACCAAGAGGTCAGCGGTTCAAATCTACCAGGCACTCCTTGGAAACTCTATCGGGCAGCTCTATTCTGTCCTATAGGGTTGCTATGAGTTGGAATTGACTCGAAGGCAGTGGGTTTTTTTGGTTTTATATAAATCAAGGAAGTATGGAGAAAGGATGGAACCCTGATGCATTCCTTTCCTGACTTTAAACCATGTAGTATCCTTTTGTTCTGTCAAAAAGACCACTTCTTGGTCTATGTCCAGGTTCCTCATGAGCACAATTAAGTGTTCTGGAATTCCCAGTTCTTTACAATGTTATCCATAATTTGTTATGATCCCCATAGTCAAATGCTTTTGCATAGTTAATGAAACACAGGCAAACATCTCTCTGATATTCTCTGCTTTCAGCTAGGATCCACCTGCCATCAGCAATGATATCCCTCATTCCACATCCTTTATTGAATCTGGCTTGAATTTCTGGGAGTTCCCTGTCAATGTACTGCTGCAACTGCTTTTGAATGATCTTCCGCAAAATTTTACTTGCGTGTGATATTAATGATATCATTCGATAACTTCCACATTCTGTTGGATCACCTTTCTTTGGAATAGGCATAAACATTGACCTCTTCCAGTCAGTTGGCCAGGTAGCTGTCTTCCAAAGAACAGCTGTACTTATTTGAAATCTGTGCCTCGAAATTTCAATATCCGATTTTTTTTTTTGGTTTCTCATTTTTTCTGCCGACTTTTATCCTGGTGCTCTGTTTTGTCATTTGTGATTTTGACTCAGAAGTCATAGACCTTGTAACTTTATTTGTTGAAAATTTTGAAGAACAGGATTGTATTTGTCTTTTTTCAGAAGGTTTTAGTATTTCTAATAACCTTGAACCACTTTAAACAAATTGGATGAGCTGGAGACAGAGAAAAAACAAAAGTTAGCATTATCAGCATTAGAAAATGGGGCCTCAGTACAGACTCTTCAGACATCACATGGGAAAAAAAAAAAGAGGGCTGATGCTGATTTGATACAAATACTATTGATAATTTGGATGAAAAATTACTTTAAAAATACCGTTACTCTTGATAATTGTAAATAGGAGAGTAAAGTAATTCTGTTTGTGTTTTACAAATATTTTTCAGTGTGAACAGGCAAAAAAGTTAAAAGTTTTTTTAAAATAATGCAGTGGGTAATTGAATATTACCTGAAGTAGTGTAATAACAATGGGATGCAAGAAATTGCCTGTAATTTGTCATGGGAGTGTGATGAAGAAAGAGGTAGGGAAATCACTATCAGTTTTCTGGTCTGATCACTTGCATGAATCATATGGTAGCTGACAAATTCAGAAATCAATGAGAAAAAAACTAGATTTTGTCGTGATGGTTTTTGTTTGTGACATCTTGTGTTTGAAGTACCTACATGATGTTCAAGAGGATATTATGAATGACTTGATACCAATTAAGCTTTTGATATGGATGAAATCCAAAAATACTTGAAAAAAATTTACTGAGATGGATAGAAGAAGAAATACATAATGGTGACATGGTTCAACTGACCAGAAAATTTTCAAAAATCTAGAATGAATACACCTAATCAGATAGCCTCAAAACTGAAAGAACTATAGGAAAATTCGTGAAATCCATCAACATATCAGGAGATTTAAAAAATTCTGTCACTGATAGGTCAAACAGATAAAACAATTACAATATATTAAATATTTGACTAAGACAATTAAACTAGGTTGATTGACTAGACTTATGTATCTGACAGAATACACACTCTTCTCAAGAAAACAGGGTATTTACAAAATTGGGCATAAAATCAAAGGCAGTAAAGGAAATCTTAGAAAATTTCAAATAAACTATGTACTATCTAAGTGCAGTAACATAGTAATGATAAAGAAAAATAAACGAGAAGAAATCGGTTGAAGTATTTGTCACTCATTGTGGCAACTGAAGATATGGACTAGCTCAGTAACAAAGATGTAATATGAGGCAAGGATTAAAGTCATAATGTATATTCTCCACTATTTAGGAGAAGGGAACCTTGGCAGCATAGTGGTTTAGCGCTACATCTGCTAATCAAAAGGTTGGCAATTCAAATCCACCTGGCTCTCCTTAGAAACACTATGGGGCAGTTCTACTCTGTCTGTCCTATAGGGTCGCTATGATGTCGGAATCGACTCAATGGTAACAGGTTTGGTTTTTGGTTTACTTTGGAGCCAGAGGCTTCTGAAAAGTAAAGATTTGATTAATCTTCTGGATGGGGGGTAGGTTGATTATTAGGAGGAAAAAATTGCTGTATAGAGCTTTATTATCCTTCCATTTGTTTGCATTTGTAAATTTCTTTGTACAGTGACTCTATCAGAGAAAGGCTTTTTTTCTTATTGTCACATTCTGGGATAATGTCAGTCATTGTATCTAAATGGCCATGCACACAGTGATGCCTTTTTTGGCACACCTTTGGATATTCATCATCCTTCTTAGAATGCCTACTCAGTATTCTATGTTCTACCAAATGCAGTTACAATAAAACTCTTTCCATGTATTATTATGCTATGAAATGTATTACGTTTTGAGAATGTAAATAGAATATTGTACTGAGAGTTAAATACATTCCATGAAGCGTAGGCATGAAACTCAAGAGGCTTCCTACAAGGGTCATGTTATCAGGGGGATGTTCTGTAGGTTATGTCTTTGTTTCACTTTGTCACGCATTCACTTCTGATAAAACTGTATATAATGTTAAAAGCAAAGTGGTGATAAGTCCAAAATTCAAGATGGTGGTTACCTCTGTGTGGGAGGAAGGAAAAAGGAATATAGTAGAAACCGTAAACAAATACACCTGAATTAGTAATACCTACTCTTTTAATTGGAGTTGTGGTGGCCCAGTGATTAAGTTCCTTAGAAACCCTATGGAGCAGTTCTACTCTGTCCTACAGTATCCCTATGAGTCGGAATTGACTCGAAGGCAACAGGTTTGGTTTGGTTTGGTTTACTCTTATTTGAAGTTCATTGGTGGTAAAAACAGTTAATGTTCTTGACTGCTAACAAAAAGATTGGAATCAATCTTGCCTGAAAAGTTATTTGTATATTCATAGCTTTAGATTTAATTGTGGGAGGTTGACTCTTAAATATAAGACTGAGAAAAAGAGATTGAAGTAGAATATAATCAGAGCATTTGAACGTTCTACATATTTCATTTAGTTCAAATAATAGGTCTGGGAAGTATAGATTTATGACAGAGTACTTATCATAAACTTTACCTAAGGTTGAAAATTTTGCTACATAATTTTTACAATCTTTGATGGTCAAAAATTGTGGAATATGTGAGACTTACACCAGTAACTTATTAGCTTCTGTTTGTGCATGTATGTAATAATGTAGTTGTTGTTGTTAGGTGCCAATGAGTCGGTTCTGACTCATAGAGACCCTATGCACAATAGAATGAAACACTGCCTGGTCCTGAGCCATCCTTACAATTGTTGTTATGCTTGAGCCCATTGTTGCAGTCGCTGAGTCAATCCACCTCGTTGAGGGTCTTCCTCTTTTCCGCTGACCCTGTACTTTGCCAAGCATGATGTCCTTCTGCGGGGACTGGTTCCCCCTGACAACATGTCCAAAGTATGTTAGATGTGGTCTCGCCATCCTTGCTTCTAAGGAGCATTCTGGTTGTACTGCTTCCAGGACAGATTTGTTCGTTCTTTTGGCAGTCCATGGTATATTCAATATCCTTGGCCAACACCACAATTCAAAGGTGTCAATTCTTCTTTGGTCTTCCTTATTCATTGTCCAGCTTTCACATGCATACGATGCAATTGAAAATACCATGGCTTGGGTCAGGCGCACCTTAGTCTTCAAGGTGACATCTTTGCTCTTCAACACTTTAAAGAGGGCCTTTGCAGCAGATTTACCCAATGCAATGCGTCTCTTGATTTCTTGACTGCTGCTTCCATGGCTGTTGATTGCGGATCCTAGTAAAATGAAATCCTTGACAACTTCGATCTTTTCTCCGTTTATCATGATGTTGCTCATTGGTCCAGACGTGAGGATTTTTGTTTTCTTTATGTTGAGGTGCAATCCGTGCTGAAGGCTGTGGTCTTTGATTTTTATTAGTAAGTGCTTCAAGTTCTCTTCACTTTCAGCAAGCAAGGTTGTGTCATCTGCATAACACAGGTTGTTAACGAGTCTTTCTCCAATCCTGATGCTCCGTTCTTCTTCATATACTCCAGATTCTCAGGTTATTTTCTCAGCATACAGATTGGATAGGAATGGTGAAAGGATACAACCCTGATGCACACCTTTCCTCACTTTAAACCATGCAGTATCCCCTTGTTCTGTCTGAACAACTGCCTCTTGATCTATGTAAAGGTTCCTCATGAGCACAATTAAGTGTTCTGGAATTCACATTCTTCACAATATTATCCATAATTTGTTATGATCCACACAGTCGAATGCCTTTGCATAGTATGTATGTAATAATAGATGATACATAACAACTTGAGAAAAAAATGGAGGCACAAGTGTTCCATATTAATTCATTTATTATGTGCTAAGCATTTGGCTGCTAACTGTTCAGCTAGAACTCACCAGTTAATCCTTGGAAACCCTGCAGGGCAGTTTTACTCTGTCTCATAGGGGCACTATGAGTCAGAATTGACTCGATGGCAATGGGTTTGGCTTTTTTTTTTTTTTTTTTTTGTGGTTAACTCTGGCCTGGGTACTCATCTAGGCACCAGGAATACAAAATGTTAGGTAATATTATCACTGCCCAAGAATTTTATATACCTACGAAGAAACTAAAAAATCATACCTACAATTACAGTTCCTTGAGACAAAGTGCTATGATAAAGCAAAGCCTGAGAGTTGTGCTGTCATTAAAAAAAAAAAAAAAAAATCTGACCCATTGCCATTGAGTTGATTCCAAGTCATAGTGACCCTATCAGAGAGAGTAGAACTGCCCCATAGGGTTTCCAAGGATCTGCTGGTGGATTCAAACTGCCGACCTTTTGGTGAGCTGCCATAATCACTGAAGAAACTTGATAGAATGAGGAAAGGATTATTTTTTATTTTTAGTTTTTTGATATTTTATTGTGTTTTTAATGGAAGTTTACACATCAAATTAGATTCTCATTTAACGGTTTCTAATTCTTTTTTTTTTATATACATGTTTTTCAGTGACACTGGTTACATTCTTCACAGTATATTGGCATTCTACTTATTGACATTCTGGTTGCTCTGTTTCTACTAATCTGGCATCCCTGCCCCCCCCCCCTACCTTCTCATCTTTGGTCTAGGGTGAATGTTTATCATTTGGTTTCATTCAGATGATTATTTAGAGGAACACAGTACCCGTCCCTGTTATTTACTTTATGGGCCAATCATTCATTTGGCTGAAAGGTGACTTCTGGGAGTGACTTGAGGTCAAAGTTTAAAGGGTATCCAAGGGTAACTCGATGGCACTGAGTAAGGGTAATAATCTTAGTGGTTCATCTACTCTCTACAGTCAAGTAAATCTGACCTTTTTTTAGGAATTTGAGTTTTGTTCTACATTTTTCTCCCATTCTATCTGGGCCATCTATTGAGTTCCTGTTTGGAATGGTTAGTAGTAGAAGCTAGGCACCATCTAGTTCTGGTCTCAAGGTAGGTGAGTCTGTTGTTTATATAGACTACTAGTTATGTAGACTAGTTTCTTCTTCGAATATTTGGTTTCCTTCTTTCTCTTTTGCTCCAGATGAGTAGAGACCAATAGTTGCATCTTAGATGGCAGATTGCAAGTTTTTAAGACCACAGATGCTACTCACCAAACCAGGATGTAGAACATTGTTTTATGGACTATATTGTGCCAATTGACCAAGTTGCCCCATGAGGCCATGGTCCTGAGCCCTCAAACCCAGTAAACCAATCCCGTGAAGTGTTTGGTTATGTCTAGAAAGTGTTCATAAACTGTGTCCCCTATGTGCTTTATTTTATACTCTAAAATACTTGCAGCACACATAAAGGTGTTTTTAAATATGCCTACAGTTACACCTATATTTGCACATTAGTATATTCATATATGCCTGAGGTTGGAAACCCTAGCGGCATAATGGTTAAGTGCTATAGCTGCTAACCAAAAGGTTGGCAGTTCGAATTCTGCAGGCCCTCCTTGGAAACTCTACAGGGCAGTTCTACTCTGTCCTATAGGGTCGCTGTGAGTTGGAATCGACTCAATGGCAGTGGGTTTGGTTTTTGGTTTTTTTTTTTATATGCCCGAGGAAGGAATTCCTAAAGAGACAAACTCTAAGATGAGTCCTGATGAATTAAGATGAGTTAAAAAAGGGAGTTAAAAAAAAAAGTATTGGAAAAAGAAATAACATGTGCAAGTAAACTCTAATTTCTTTCTCAATGATGCACTATTCAACTATTGAAATATTTATTGAGGATTTCTGAGCATTAGTAATTATTTGTGATATGTGGAATGGGAAAAGGATGTGGGATAGCTTTCAGAAAACATACTTCATAACAAACAGCGATAGAGCAAGAAAAATGAATTTATGCAGAAACAATATTTTGACTACTAGAGTACAAGTATGACCTTCATATGGACATATTCATCTGACCTCTTAAAATTATTAAAGACAGTCACAATGCTTTTGCAAACAAGCTACATTCAAGTTATCTGAGAACAACCACCACAAAAACTCCTTAGAAGTTATTTTTGTCAATTGAAAAGAACCACCAAGAGCTAATCAACTGGCCTTCTTAGCCAGTAAATAAGTGCAAGTTGACTTAAATGTTTGAGTGTGTATTAAGTCCTTCCTGTACCATCTAAAGGCAGAAAGTGCAGCTTTGTGGTAGGAAACAGTCTGCTGGGCAGGATGCTCACTTTAAGCTGCTACTAAAAAAAAAAAAATTTTTTTTTTTTTACTGAATGTGGTCAGAGGTGTTTACTGGACAGTTGGCCAGAAATTAAAGTATAAAATGTTACATTTTTGCAAATGTGGTTGAACTGATAAGAGACATACCAAGAAAGATAAACCCCAAATTCACGTACATGGGTAGTGAAGTAAATAAAAAGGACAGAGTGAAATAAAGCTGATCTTTAGATATACATGGGGATATTGAAACAGATGTGACATTAAAAGGAGCATAAGAGCAAAAACATACCTGAAGAAACATTTATTAAGAACCTATTATGAACTCAGCTAGATATTATGCACTGGGCCAGGCACAGGTAAAGTCAACTAATGTAATAGGATGAACACAAGGCAGAAATTCCATAAATCTTGAAACTAATCAACACTTTGGAGAAAAAAAGTGGGTTGCTCTCTTGGCAAGTAACTAATATTCCCTGGCACAGTTTCCTGAGCTGTAAAATGAGGGAAATCATTAAATAATTAGCTCCATCTCAGTTGAAACTCCATTTAATTGTAAAATAAGTATTTCTATTGGGATTTACCTTGTTTCACAAAGAACTGTTCTAATTAAGCTAATTTCACTTCATTTTTAAATACCAACTTACACGAGTTGTTGTTAGTTGTCATAGAGTAGGTTCCAACCAATGGAAGATCGCGGAGTAGGACTGCTCCATAGGGTTTTCAAGGTTGCGACCTTTCGGCCCAAGTCCTTTAACTTCAACAGAAGTGTAGCTTGCCTTATCAAAGTGTCCTTTATAAAAATATCTACTTCTATGTCTGTAGGTATTTTGACTCCAACATCTGCTTCCAAACTTCCATTTCTTCTTCTTATAAAAGCAAAAAAAACCTGTTGCCGTGGAGTCAATTCCAACTCATAGCAACTCTAAAGTACAGAGTAGAAGTGCCTCACGGAGTTTTCAAGGAGCAGCTGGTGGATTGGAATTGCTGACATTTTGGTTAGTAGCCATAACTCTTAACCACTATGCCAACAGAGTTTCTTATTCTTTTTACAATTAATGCAAGATAGAAACATTTTCTGTCAAAGTTATAATACTAATTTAAGCAAATTTATTTCTACCAACATCAAAACCAAATCAAATAAAAATTAGAGAAAAAGATGCAAAAAATAAACAAAGGCAATGAATGACATATATACACACAAACATAGCAAGCACCTAGTCATTGTAAATTCTTGCATGTTTAAAAAACAATCTGAGTATTCAAATATTCAGAGTTCACTTAAAATCAGGAACTTTAGCTAATAAGCACATTAGCAAATATCCTTTTCCTAAAAGGAAAAGCTCTTCATGGAATCCTCTTACATAGAAATCAAATAGAGCATTAGTTTTACTTATAAATTGATACATATTAAACCATGTATAACAAGACTCTGTTGGGTACAGTCAGCTACACTACTATCATACTCAATCCATTGACTGGGCATTGAATTCAATCAATGGGGTTTTACAGGGTTCACACTGGTAAAGGGAAGATAATATAATCTGCTTAGGGGGCCCTTTTGGCAATTCAATGCACTGTTGTTTTTGCATCTACACTTCAATGTTTAGTAGAAATTAATGTATTATATGCCTGGCCTCCCAGTGGTTAAGCACTCAGCTGCTAACTAAAACGCTGGTGACTTGAACCCACCAGCAGCTCTGCGGGAGAAAAGACCTGGTGATCTCCTCGTAAAAAACCCTATGGGGCAGTTCTACTATGTCTCATAGGGTTGCTATGGGTTGGAACAGCATACAACAACAACCTCTCCATCCAATAAGTGCCAGAGATTTCCTTTGATCAGGAGAGACCCAGATAAAGAAGTGCTAGAGGTACACATTTCCCTGTCATTTGACACTAGTGGGTAGATCAGGATTTAACTGGAATGCCTCTACTCTCTGAGGTCCAAAGCACTGACAATGTTCTGTTCATTGGCAAGTCTGAAACCTCAGTCTCAATAGCCCTGACTATGGTGATATACACCTCTGCCAGCAGGGGTAGCTGATAAACCTCAGCAAAATTCAGAGACCTGCTCTCCCAGTAGTTTCTTGGGTCAATGCGAAAAGATTCATGATGCTTAAACACTCCAGAAGTCAAGGAAGAACATTTGTCTTTGTCCCCACATCTACCTCCAGAAAGGTCAACCATTATCCTGCTGCATATTGGAGACTGAATCTGCCTCACTTGGACATTCTATTTGATCCTTTATATAGGGTAACCTGCAAAATAGTATGCTTTTGAGTAGTTGTTAGAAGCTGTCCAGAAAGCTGTAACATGCCATCTACTTTTGTGGCCCCATGATCTTAATGACTCCTTGGAATTACCAGTCTCTGTAACACGATTTTGCTGAATGGAGCCTCTAGCAAAGGCAAGAAGTGTGTGCTTGGAGACACCACCTGAGGGTTGCCTGCCTTGTCTGCCTGACATGCAACCAGATACATTCCTTTTGGAGGACAGCTATTAACTTGCTTTTGAGCTCTTGTAGAAACTGAACAGTTGAGCCATAGACCTGACATTTATATTTTGCTCTCAAACTTCAGACTCAGTGATGAACAATGTGAGAAGAATCCAACAAACTTCCTTGTTAAATGGAAATGCAATATTCAAAAATAAAACCAGCCAGGACCCAGCAGCATCTCATCTTTACCTGAAAAAATGCACATGTCCCTTTGGGAGAAACTTTATTCCTGACTCCACCATCTTAAGAAAGTGGTGGTGGGGTGGCTTAATGGGTTTCTTGATTCCCAGAGGTTCCCCAAATTCTTGGGCCTGGTTCACTGATAGCTCGGGTATAGGAAGCCTGATGGTATTCACTGGGCTGCTGTGACTGTTCAGGCTCAGTGCCAGCTATGCAAACCTGAAGCTAACCTGTTCACTCCTATCAGTGGGCCGAATTCAAGACCAGTCTCAAAGCTCTGTCCAATACTCCCCTTGATGGACCTTGCTATATTTTTATTCATGTTAAGGCTATTGCCAGCATTCTGACTGTAGGGACTGCTATTTGGAAAACAAAACTAGCAGACTAAAGATACCCCTCTTTGGGGCCATAAACTGCAGAAAGAAATTGAAGCTACTGATCAAAATGTCTGGGTCTCTCCCTCTCATTAAAGGTTAAGGTTAAAAGTCTAAATATCTGGACTCTAACCACTGAACTAACATTGTAATTGCTAATTCTGACTCTCCAATTCTAAATGAATGTTATGAGGTCTTGTGAGCCTTGCTGTGATTACCTTGCAATAAACTAAATGAGTTTATACATGTCAAAAAAAAAAAGTCTGGGTGTCTCATGTAGATGCCCACATTCTCTGATGAGAGCAACTGGAATCAAGCTGCTGAATGAGTGTGCACTGTCTGATTTCTGCTGTTGCTCTCTGGATCCATCATTACACTGGACACGCCAGCACATTTACCACCACAGACTGGGCACCAAGTAAAGGACTCTGCTTCTGACGCAGGGGCTACCACTGCATGCCAGACTTGTGATTCCCTTCCCTTCCTGCTGCTTCCTGGTGGGGAGGCCACAACGGCCATTGACCCGACCTCTAGATGGTATTTTGGCTACTTTGGATATTTAATGCTCTCTTAGAGCTACCAGTGATGCCTCACCGCTCTCAGTAGTTTTTTAGGCGATAGTGTTACTATTCCAAATTTGATCAATCAGGTTTGGTTACATTATTTTGGCCAGTGAAACTATTTGGGGTCTGGTTTTCAGCTTTTGGATTAGTTATAGCCTGACACGTGCACTTTTTTTTCCAAAAGCCACTCAAAAATGGCTGATAGCTAAGGTATTTTACGCGCCTCTATAATCTCTGCTTTCCACAAGCATCTGGTATTGTTGAACATTAGTATGGTCTCCTCGAAAATTCTTTTAATATTTCTGACTTTACCTTCTTCACCTCTTCCTGATCCATACACCTTGGTAAGGGAATTTAGTCACTGAATCTTTTCTCAGGAAGAGACATTTAATTCATGCATATGTGTGTGTGTGCATATATATATACACACACATACATATATACACAGTCACCAAACACTAAAGGATATATATATGTAAGTATGTATTTTTTATGTATGTATGTATACAGTGAAACCTGTGAGAGCTGGAAGGGAACTCAACGGGACTGCCTTGTTTTTCTGGGCCTTGCAAGTTCTCTGCGTTTGACAGGGTGCAGTCTTACCACTTTTCTGTTGCTCTTATTTTAGTGGGAAATATTTGAGTTTTCCTTCTCTGACAGGTTTCTGCCTTACACAGGTTATGGCTTTTGCGAGGCTTACTATACATATAGTAAAACTGCAAATATATATATATATAATAAAACATTTGCCACCATAGACTGGGCACCAAAACAAACAAAAAACCCAAACCTGTTGCCATCGAGTTGATTCCGACTCCTAGTGATCCTATAGGACTGCCGCGTGAGGTTTCCAAGAAATGTCTAGTGGATTTGAACTGCCGCCCTTTTGGTTAGCAGCCATAGCTCTTAACCACTATGCCACCAGGGTTTCCAAACAAAAATATATGGGATTTGGCACCAATTTCTAGTTCTACGTCTTTAAAGATATGATGTGAGTATATCACATAATTAAGAACAATCCCTAAATTAGTATTGTCTTGATCACAATTTATGTTCTGAAACTGTTGGTTCTCTTGTGTATCCCTTAAAGGGTATGTCTCATGGTAACCATGAAAACTCTTACTCTTATATGTAAAATAAATTCTTAGGTATAAGTCATATTCATCTTAAAACTGACAGTCAAGTAAAAGCATTAGCTACCGATTGCTAAGAATGGGTAGCTTCAATATGCACTGTAAAATCATGGCTGTTTCACTTACATATTATTCCAGGAATTATTTTTATCATGGCCTAACTTTTTGTTTTTCTAATGTGACTACCTGTGTCCCTAAGAATCATTCCAATAATATCAAGACTTGTCTAGATATTAATATTAAATGTTCTTTCAAGTGTAAACTACACTGTGGTTGGAAAAATTCTGTACAGCAGCGTGTGCAGTGGGTAGATAGGTCAGCAACACTTTTCACACACTTGGAGTGTATTGACCAGATGCATGGTGACTAAACCAAAAATAATCAATGAATTCAATTCAGAAGGCCATCCTAGCATCCTTTCTGAAAAATGTAACATTGCTCCATATTAGAATCCACGTTTTTATTTTTTAATAGTTTTATGGCCAAATGTTTTAGCAATTATATTCTAAGCTGTGTTGTATAAGACAACAGAAAAATGATTGCATTGTGCCCCTCTGTTGAGTGCCAGATAATGCCAGCAAGTCACAAGGAGATTCTAGACAGTGCCAGGACCCAGCCAAGCAAGCAGGAAGTTGGAGAAATAATTTGTCTCATGCCTCCTTCTGTTTTCTGATCTCCTGCCAATGACTTCCCATGGCTGGAACCAGCCAGAAGTCAGAAGGCGAAAAAGCCTGGATGATGTTAGAGTTCAGCTTCCTGAGGCACAGAATGTGTCAAAGAAGTATGGAGAAGAGATCTGGGGTGAGGGTGTGCCAAAAGAGATTAACAAGCATACTGGTGAAATACTCTGTGGTGGAATAGTCTTGAAGGCTATACTGGGAATATATTGCACTTACAACAATAAGGGGATAAACTATGTCTGAGTGTTTCTTGTGGATTAAAAGGGGTCTGCATATGGAGAAGGAGAGAGGTAGCAGCCTGAGGCCATCTTGTATTTCATACAGAAAAACTATCTGGTGGGATTATAGAGCTCAAACAGAAGACAAGGGACACAGGGTGTCTTCAGTTTGAGAGAAGAATCACGATCAGGCAACCAACCAGTGGAGGATCATTGCTCAAGTCAAGGAGCTGTAGTTTCTGGGCTCCATGGGGGTTTCTCCAAGAATACCTGACACCCTCTTCTGAGACAAAGACTCAGCCTTAGGGCTTCCACCATACCCAGAGAGCAGAGCCCCAATCAAATGAGACACTCCCTTTTCTAGCCTCTCCTTCATCCTTCTGTCTCTCTACATCTGGAGAAGGGAGAGTCAGCCTTTTCAAGGGTGGTGAGAAGTAAAAGAACAAGTTAAGAAGTGGAAAAATTAAGAACTTAAACACAACCCCTTCTCTTCTGCAGGTTTTCCAGCCTGAATTAAGTTGAAGTCGAAGGAAAGAGAAAAAATTTAAGTAAAATTCAATAACTTTGTAGTTGAGCAGAATGGAAACTTGAATTACTGAAGACATGATACTATGCCTGAAAATGACTAAAAGAGTTTAATTGAATGAGAATTACTTATATTATTAGAGACTTCCAAAGAACAAGAAAGAACAAATCCCCACATCAGGTTTTAAGGGAAAATGGGAGAAAAAAATAAAGTTGTTTCCAAACTAAAACTACTTGCTGTCAAGTCAATTGCAACTCATGGCGACCCCATGTATGTTACAGTATAACTATGCTCCACAGAATTTTTACTGGCTGATTTTTCAGAAGTAGATTACCAGGCTTTTCTTCCAAAGTATCTCTGGGTGGACTATAACTTCCAATCTTTTTGTTAGCAACTGACTGCATTGACATTTTACTTCACTCAGGGACTCCAAAGTTTCTTCCTGTCTGTCTTGGTTGCTTAGTGATGCTCTAACAGAAGTACTACAAGAGGATGGCTTTAACAAAGAGAAGTTTATTTTCTCACAGTCTAGTAAGCTGGAATTCCAAATTCAGGGTGTCAGCTCCAGGGGAAGGTTTTCTCTCTCTGTCAGTTCTGGAGGAAGGTCCTTCTCATCAATCTTTCCCTGGACTAGGAACTTCTCTGTGCAGGAACCCCAGGTCCAAATGATGTGCTCTGCTCCCAGTGCTTCTTTCTTGGTGGTGTGATGTCCCCCCCTCCCCCCTCTTCTTGCTTCCCTTTCCTTTTTTCTCTTGCAAGATAGATGTGGTGCAGGCCACACTTGAAGGAAACTTCTTCACATGGGATCAGGGATGTGACCTACGTAAGGATGTTACAATGCCACCCTAATCTTCTATAACATAAAATTATAATCACAAAATAGAGGACAACCACACAATACTGGGAATCATGGCCTAACCAAGTTGACACGTATTTTGGGGGGACACAATTCAACCCATGACACTGTCCTTTCAATACGATAGTTGTATTCTTGCAGTGCCTAACTCTTTGCAGTATTCTGTTTTAGTTATATGAATAGGGTCTTGGAATCCTGAGTCACACTACCACATAAGATAAAACTTTTCATCTGAATTCCATTAAAAAATACCAGAAAATCATAATTTCTTCTAGACTCAGTCTTCTTGGGTTATCTACTATTCCTGATGATTTGAGAATTAACTCCTCTGATGGTTATATGTCATCTTTTTCCTTCTTTATATTTATTAAAATCTAAATATTTGATCTACACAACACTGTGTATAATATTAGTAAATCTCAGCATTATATAGTCATTAAAAACCATTCCCAAGAGAGATACAAACACCTAATAAAAACACACTTAATATAAAATTTATATATAATAGTACATTTAAGATAGTGAGTCATTTTAGATTTTGGAATGCTTGTTTTTGTTGTGAAAGAACATTGGTTTCTTTATAGTAGGAAATATTGTAGAGCCTAAGGAATGAGGTGAATGCTAATTTAGAAAGTGTGGCCAGGGAAGGACTCCCTGAAGTGGTGATTTTGAATAGACTTAAATTAAATGGAGGGGAGTGCCTGTAACATATTTGAAATGAGAAGTGGTAGAAACAATTTACAGACTCTGAGATGTCAGATTACATGGTGTGTTTGTTCCTTCATATACGTTTCCTCACCATTTCTTTAAAGAAGTAGGAGTGGAAGTTGACACCATGTGACCCTAATGCTCCCCAGCACGTTTTCTCCTTTTCAAAATGGGCGACTGAGAGCTTGACATAACTAACACCATGCTGAATCTATAAATTCTTCTCTTTCCTCTGACTGCCTCCTCCTTGCAGAGCTTGGTTAATGACTTTGTTTTAATCTGATGCTAATGGCTATATTCTTTGTTTTATCCTGTGCTAATGACTCTGTTTTGTTCTGTCTAGCCACCTGTGACTAACGGACCCACTACCCCCACCTGGAGATTAGAGCCCAGGTGACTGACATGAATACCTTTAGCCTGATAAGATGTCCAGCATGCATCTGTTTAGTCTGACAAAGAGTTTCTTCTCACTATCTTGTGATGAATAACATCTCTGGCCATGCCATCTGTGGGCTACAAAGACACTTCTAACCCTTGTAAAAATTCTATATATGCTCTAATGAAAAATTGCTTTTTGGAACTGCATAGAGATAGTCTGCATTACTGTTGGATCCTTGGTAGTGTCACTTCCTAAATAAACTTTCTCAGTCTTTCATATGTTTCATTGGCTTGACTGCTCCAGGGCATGGGCCCTAATCGGGCAACAACCAAAATCACACTATATACCCTTTATTACTTATTGAGTGTATATATCTCTGTCTCTATTGCTGTTTGTCTCTGTCTGCCCACATATAAGTCAAATGACGTGTAAAGTACAAATCAGTTACCACTGGGTGGATCCTGAGTCATGGCGACAGCACGTGTGTCAGAGCAGAACTGTGTTCCATGGTGTTTATGATGGCTGATGTTTTGGAAGTAGATCACCAAGTCTTCCTTCCAAGGTGTCTCTGGGTAGACTCAAACAACCAATGTTTTGGTTAGCTGCAAAGCACATTAACTTTTTGTACCATCCAGGAACAAGGTACTAATAGAAGTCCAAAATTACTTTTCTAAAATCCTTGAGAAACGTATTTTAAATTCAGGTTTATTTTAATCTTAAAATGCAATATGTGCCTATCCACATATGAATGAATGCTTTCCATGGAATAGGTGATTGATTGCATAACCAAGCATATTAATATTTCCACAGCAAAATGTAAAATTTAAAAACCATACTCATCTTACTTCAGGTTTGGCACCAAACTAATGAAATTATTTTGCTTTACAGATACTTGGATTTCAGCATTTAGAATAAAGAATCAGGGATTTGTATCTCTCATGTCAGTATATGGTTAAAGCACTCTCAATTCTTTCTTTAAAAAATATTTTGTCAAAATATGCCACCTCTGAGATTAAAAACCAAAGAACCAAACCTGTTGCCAATGAGTAAATTGGGACTCATAGCAACCTTATAGGAAAGAGTAGAATTGCCCCATAGGGTTGCTATGAGTCAGAATTGAATGAATGGCACATAACAACATATTCTATTGGAAGAATCTTCCAGAAAAAAATGTCATCTGAAATATGACTATTGTGTTTACAGGTTGATCAGTGTTATATGACCCTCATGTTATTTTTCTTTGTGTTTGATCTTTTTTCCCTCCCTCCTTCCTCTTTTCGTGGGTAGACTGTCATGATTCTGAAGTTAGTGTTATTTCCTGTGGTCACACTTGCCAGAATGATAATGACGCAAATAGTGACAGTTAAAGTGCTAATGGTCACCCACATCCAAACTTGTAAACCTGACTTTTGATGTCCTTCTCTTTCCCCTAACTGTATCTCCTATTCCTTGGCTAGGTACACTGCTTCAACTCCCAATATCTTTTGGAGAAACATCTTGTTCTTTTCATCAGAATTGCTGTTCTCTCTGCCAAATACCTATTCATCTTGTGCCCAAGATTGTATGGTCACATCACTAGGTGTTAAGTGCTGTTTCAAGTAGCAGCAACTCTGCGGTTGGAAATATTCTATATTATACAGTGGGTAGGTGTGTCAGTCATTACACAAATAGAGTTTATGGAACAGATACATAATGTCTGAACAAAGTGTGATAGGCCACTTGACTAGAAAAGACCATCTTAGTAGCATTTCTGAAAACCTCAGCAGTGAACTATCTCAAAATCTAGAAATTTCAGTTAAAATTTAACCTCCAAACCTACGTATTGTCATGAATGATTTCTGCCTGTGAACCTGCATATATTTTTCCTTATGCTTCTGAGCACTAATTAGGTGCTAGATACTATATTAAATACTTTATATGCTTATACGTTTAAGCATTCTTACAATATATTTCCGACAAATGATTAAATTGCATTTTACATTTTACAAATGATGACAATGACTCTTAAATGGAAGTGTGCAACCTCTTCATGCTTACAAATCTAACAAAAAAGACAACAAGGCACTTGAAACTTTTGAATTTGATCCTTCATATTTAGTAGGTTGAAGAAGAAGGGAAGATAATGATCACTTGATCAAAATCAACTAGAGATTAGTTTTTCCCAGTGTTTCTTTCTGCTCTTAGTTAGATAATTCCTTTTACTTTTCTCGTTTCCTTTATGCCCAGATCACGGCGCTTTGCATTATAGGTATGCTTGCCTCCTGAAGAGGTCCAATATCATTTCACTAATGCTTAGTGACTATGTGGTCTTTAGACTTCAAAGAGTGACAAATTTGTCAATCTTGGTTTGTTATTTTAGGATGAGAGCCCAAAGTCCCACCCAATTACACACAGAGAAACTGTTTCCAGCCACAAAGAGGCTGACAAATCCCTGCTGCAGCCAAGGTGGTTTCAGATCTTTCATGAGCTTCTAACACCTTGCTCAAGTTCCATTACGTAAGCACTAACTTATTAATTGGAGGATATGCACATGAATGATTGAAATTAAGACATTTTGAAACAAGTTGTAGTTTTTATCCACTCTGGTTTTGTAACTTTTCCCTACCTTGAACAAATGCAGAATTCCAATGTTTTTTCCAAAATATATGTTGCCAATTATATCACCATTTTAAGGACACTTCTTTTTCTGTGTAAACATCTCCCTTTGTAAAATAGTTATTAGGCAGTGTCAAGTGCCAAGGAAAAGTTAAAACCCCTTGTCTTAGAGTCATTTCCAACCCCATAGTGACCCTATACGACAGAGTAGAACTGTCCCATAGGTTTCCAAGGGTTGGCTGGTGGATTTGAACTGCCAACCTTTTGGTTAGCAGCCGAGCTCTTAACCACTGCACCACCAGGTCTCTGAGAAAGGTGTAAGGAGATCAAAACCTTTCATGTTGTTTTGTTTTTTTATTTGACTCTGAGTAAGCTATTCCCTGTGAACCAGATACTGAATTGGTTGATGGTTTGATTTTATTATCCAAAATTGCTGGTAATTATTTTCTAAAATATGAAACAGAGATTATGTAGTAGTGGTTACATGAAATTATTTGATCAAACTGCATAAAACCACTGCCCCTCACACACATATACATGCAAATGAGTGCATATAAAACACATTTCTTTTAGTGGGAAATAGTTCTCTGTACTTTTTATGTTGGCCTAGATACAGAAAAAAGTTTTTGCACAGCATCTCTGGTCAATAGAGCAGAATAAATTTGTGACTGTCAGTTAAAACAGTAACTTTAAGATGATACAATACTTGTGAAAACAACTACATGATACTCAAAGCCCAAATTATAGCTATAGAGATTTTGACTGACATATCAGGCATCAAACGAAAACAGTGCGTCGAATAAACTGAAAATCAGCATCTCTCCCAATGGCAAATACTTCCTCACTTGAATTGGCACTACAAGGTGGTCATGTCCACTCCTTAGAGAAATCCAGAGCAAGACCCTTCCGGAACAATCCTCGTCAACTCTTAGAAAAGTTCATTGGGTGGAACTGAATGACCAGCAAGAAGCTGACCACTCAAACTGTTGTCAGAATATTTAATTCTAGGACAAGAACATTCAGATTAGAAGAATGACTCTACTACTAGGTATATTTAGAAGGACTCCCTACTGCTAGGTATACTTGTGTGATCTTTACATTGAAGAAAATATTATTCGTAACTGGGAATTTCTGTTATGTTATTAATAAATTTATTAGTGAAGTAGTGGTGATGCTCTTTTAGCTAGGATTTTTTATATATGTAATGAAATGTGATGAAGCGCTAGGATTGATATGTTTAAAATCTGTTATGTTTAAAAATCTACCACCCTATTAAAACAATTCATTAGTAAGAAACTGGTAAAGGAAAAAAATCAGTCATCTACTTTACCTTTTCTTAACAGAGTAACAAATTCAGAGTAAGAAAATATTGGCAGTAATTATTTTCTAAAATATGAAACAGAGATTACGTAGCAGTGGTTACACAAACTTATATACATGATAAAATTCCATAAAACCACTGCCCTTCATGTGCAAATGAGTGCATACAAAACAGGTGAAATCTGAACAAGATCTGTGGATTTTACCATCACCTTTTTGATTTTGATATTGTATTATAGTTATGTAAAATGTCACCATTGAGGAAAACCTAGTGAAATGCAGCTTCTGATGAATCTGTAATGATTTCAAAATAAAAATTAAAAGCAGAGGTTAGCAGAAGGCAGTATTTTTATTCCCTTGGAAAAATACTAGCTGTCTTCATTTTTCTTTTTCTGTCTCTGTCACTTTGTGGATTCTCTTTCACGGATGTCAAATACTACCACATTTTTTTTAACAAAAAGTTCACTCCACATAAGCAATGGTAAATTGAGAGACAGTAGATGTACTATTTCCAAACCAACACTCATGGAATTCGTTGTTAATCTGTTATAGCAAAATAAAACAAGAACATGCACACACATGCACGCACACAGACAAATGTTGAAAGGAGTCAGCAATGTGTCCAGGTAATTTATTTTAGAAGTTCACAATCTCAAAATTTACTTTAGTAATCACTGCATTCCCCTTATCTTTTTTTTTTGTGGTAAATATATGTGTAACAAAACATTTGCCCTTTCAACAATCTTTGCATGTACAGTTCATGGACTACCTATGTTGATCACGTTGTTCAACCATCACCCTTATTCACTGGTCCCACCCCAATATCCAAATTGCACCCTGGTTGTTTTAAATCAGTTGATTACTGGCTACAGTGATTTGCATTTATCTAATCAAACAATCAGTGTCTGTGAAATGTACTGAGAGGAGTTCTTGGATAACTCTCATAAGAGCTTGAGCAAAATAAGCTAGACACAGAAGAGTTCTGTTCATACAAATTTCAAAAACAGCTTCAAACTATACCATTAGAGGTTGTTATGGGTTGAACTGTGTCCCCCCAAAATGTGGGTCAACTTGGCAAGGCCATGATCTCCAGTATTGTGTGATTGTCCACCATTTTGTCATCTGATGTGATTTTCCTATGTGTTATAAATTCTACCTCTATGATGTTAATGAGGCAGTACTCAATCTACAAGATTAGGTTGTGTCTTAAATCAATCCCTTTTGAGATATAAAAGAGAGAAGTGAGCAGAGAGACATGGGGACTTCATACCACCAAGAAATAAGAGCCAGGAGAATAGTGCATCCTTTGGACCCAGGGTCCCTTCACTGAGAAACCCCTTGACCATGGAAGATTGATGACAAGGACCTTCCCCCAGGGCCAACAGACAAAGAAAGACTTCCCCTGGAGCTGGCACCCTGAATTCAAACTTCTAGCCTTCTAGATTGTGAGAGAATAAATTTCTCTTTGTTAAAGCCATCCACTTGTGGGATATCTGTTACAGCAGCACTAGATGAGGAAGACAGAGGTCAAAATGGTGCTCATATCTGGAAAGAGCATAAAGGTAATAATTGGAAGATTAAATGAGAAAAGATTTGGGAGTTCTCAAAATGTTCTTTTTTTTTTTTTTTAACCTGGGTGGTAGTTACATGAATGTTGCCTTCTGATTAATTGTTAAATGTTATGCTTTTTGTACTTTTTAGTATGTGTATTGTACTTTAAGGAGCCCTGGTGGTACAATAGTTAAGCACTCAGCTGCTAACCAAAAGGTTGGTGGTTTGAACCCACCCAGTGGCTCAAGGAAGAACTGGTTATCTATTCCTATAAAGATTAAAGCCAAGAAAAGCCTCTGAAGTAGTTCTACTCTGTCACAATGAGTCAACATTGACTGGATGGCATTGAACAACAACATGTTATACTCCATTAAAAAGAATTTTTAAAAAGAATATGTTTGTTGAGCTCTTTCTGTCTGATATGTACCAAACCTGTTACATATTTCTCTCTTTACAGTAACCTCATACTTGCGTTTCTAAGTCATATTTGTCCTACAAGATCATGTTCAAATTTCAATTTTATGGTGAATCTTTTCCTCATTGCTGCCTTAAGTTGTCTCTACTTCCTCTGTGACTCTGTTCTGATCCAAAGGAGTGGATTGGGTACAGATCCAAGTGTTATTGACTTCCTAACGAAGCAAACATTTTGATAGGGAGCCAGGTTCTCTGTGATTCTGAGTTCCATCTTATTTCAGTTAGACAAAGCTGAATCAATGTTTTCCTAAACTAGGTATCCCACAGTTTCATTTGAGAGTCGATAAAAATTAAACTGGACCCTTTTAATTTGGCTGTTAAACACACTTTTGAACAAATTACGTGATTATTACTTGCACCCTAAAATACTTATTACAATAATGGCATAAGGTGTCTCCACAAATTACACGAAAAACATAAATTTAGATTTTTAGAAAGTGTGCATAAACTCTTAGGAAAATTTGGAAAATTTATAATGAATAAAAATATCATTATTAATATAGTAAAATATAGAGGCCTGTGACCCTAAATGAAATGGTTTTAATAATTCATAAAACATCGATTAAATACTCTTATTATGTGATATTCCACTTAAAAAACTTACTAGGCTTATGTTTTGCCCCTTAGGTGGTTAAAGATAAAAGAGGCAATCGTATTTCTAATATTTGACTTTAATGTAGAGGACATTTTTATCTTTTGTTTTATTCAGCAGCCAATTAAACTGCTTTGAATCATAAGTTTTACCTCTTTTTTATCATTTGTTTGAATATAATATAGCTTTTTTCACCTCTGAAATATATGGAACCACATTTATTACTGTTATTACTGTACCATGTAGTTGATTCAACTCAAATCGACCCTATAGGACAAGGTAGAACTGCCCCATAGGACTTCCTAAACTGTAATCCTTATGTGAGACCACCAGGTCTTTTCTCCCTGGAGCCTCTGATAAGTTCTAACTGCCGACCTATTTACAGGTATGAGTATACAAATTAGCCCATCTTTAATGAAGAAGGGTGTTGCTATGTCTATATTTAGAGCCGATGCTGACTATACAATCTATAGTTTGTACTCCAGTGCTTTATTCCTAAAATATCATTGAACTGAGATGATGTGAGATAGGCTGTCTGAAAACATATAAAGTGTTGTAATGCAACTTTCTCACCTAGGTTCCTAAAATCTTTATGTTCTGGTCCCTCTTCACAGATGAGTGAGATTTAGTGGTGTGTTCAATATGTTACTTATTTTCTGTAAGTGAATGATTTATTCTTCATAAGAGAATGGGCCAAAAAAAAAAAAAAAGCAAAAGTGAAAAAGATAAGCCATGTAATTTCTCTCTTATTATAAGAAAAATAATTTTGGAGTGTGTGGTCGAGTGACTGAGTCTGATAGTGTGCCACTCACTTTATTCAAAATACAGGGTATACACAGGCAAAGGTGAAAATAACATCTTTGTGTCATTGGGCTAGGGTTAGGATTTGTTTTGTATATTTGACTCTATTTCCAATCAGGGCTTTACGAATGTCTTATCATATTTTTTGGGTCAAATGTTCTTACAATGAAACACTTAACACCTGGTCGAAGGTAATCTGCTTTCTTGCCTTATCTGTAAAGCTGGTGGTTCTGGTGTTTTTCTGCTTTTTTGCGGGGGATGGTGTTACTCTAAGATCTGAACAGTGGTATTCACAGTTCATAGAATTGCACTGAAGGAAGAGGCTGAGGGTGTGAGATTCTGGACAAAAGAAGAAAGGAAACAAGACAACAATTCGGCTCCACTCAGATCACCTCAATAGGTTCAAAGGATGAAAGTGTTCCTGTGCCCACATACGTTTTAAACTCCTACTTTCCTCTCGTTTGGGTACTGAAACACACATACACACACACACACACAGAAAATCCCCTTTTTATCATCCTAGGCAGTCCAGGGAAAGGAGACAATTGTTGAAAGCAAAACCATTATATATGTAAGCAAGAACTTATTTAACTGTTTTCTTAAGGAAAATTGAATAAATTATAAACCATCATATTACTGTTGATAAAATTTGTCTTCACCTGAAAGGATAAAGGATCAAAATAAAAGATTTTATAAACACCCTGATATTTAAAGTATTTAATAAAACTTAAATGAATAAAACTTTTTCCTCATGCCTCAGTTTCTGCAAATTGTCTGAGCACAGATTTAAAAAAAGTTTAGTTAGCATAAAAATATTATATGTCACGATTATTTAAGGGTGCTTGGCTGCTAATCAAAAGGTCTGCAGTTCAAATCCCCCAGCCGCTCCTTGGAAACCCTATGGGGCAATTCTACTATCTTCTATAGGGTCACTATGAGTTAGAACTGACTTGATGGCAACTGGTTTAGTTTTTGGTCAGGTGCATGGGGTCGCCATGAGTCAGGGGCTGACTTGACAGCAGCTAACAACAACAACATCCTTTATGTCCTTCTTTCCCCTTATAAATTAGAATTTTTTTCCAAGTTCTCTGTCCAGCTCTCTCTTGCTGAACGCTGGAGATTCTTTCTATGGATTATCCATTCTTAAAGGGGCATGACATTGAATGGTCTACTCTCAGTGGTCCTGAGTCCTGCAGACTAAGTAAAGGTCCTTGGACACTTGGTCTGAAACCTTGGCTCACACAGTGATTGCTTCCAGATTTTGCCAAAAGAAAAATAATGTATGCCCTGGTATGAAAATGGCTTGGAAGCAATGCCTGACTGCCTCCAATCCCACAAGGGGGAAGGAGATCCAAGATCAACAACACAAGGCTGACTCCCATCAGGTGGAGGCCAGACAAGCCTCATCTTTCCATCATCTTTACTAATTCTGACACCAACCATTGCTCACACAGCACTCTCTACCTCCCCACGGGGTTTGATAATTCATTGCAATGACCACATAGACATCACAGGTCATACTCACAAATATGGGATTTATTACGGAAGTAACAGTTACAATTAATGCTCACGGACACTCAGGATACAGTTCTCCCATCAGGATAGCCTCTCCCCAGCTGTGCCCACAGGCATGCCTCTCCCTGGTCCTCAGTCTCTGCCCAAAGACACTCAGCCTTCTCTCTCCATGGGCTGGGAAGCCCACAGCGATCTTTCCTGCTGCCAGGTGTCTGCTGCTGGGTGGGTCTCTCCTTTCTTGGTGGTGGTAGGATGCTCCCCTCTGCTCTGGAATTGGCTCTCTTTTAAGGCAAAACTTACCAATCCCCTTGGTAGGCCACAAATACCCTGTCACACAATCACCTGGGTGGGAGTTACAAGACCATGGCTAGAAAGGTCTCGTAAAAGTAATCAATCAGTGATCAATCATACCACACCTGGTTATTTGAATTCAGCCCTTTTTATATTTACTTTTTTCCTGAATATTTATTGTTTCTGCCTTTTCATCAATAAAGGAGTCACTTGCGTGTCCTTTTTTTCCAGGTTAAACCATAAAACAATCAATTTCTTTCTCTGACATCTCCCTCTTCCTAATCATGATTCCATTGGAATCTTTCATCACTAAGCATCAGCCAGACACCAATCTAGGTTCTTCTGGTCTCATAGGCACTGCTTTGTGGGGTACTTTTTGTGAAACATATATTGGTTCCTTAGCTTTTTATCTTCAGTATTGCTCTAGTCAGAATGAGACCATTCGCTGTATCTTAGGTGGCCACTCACAAGCTTTTAAGACACTAGATGTCAAACAGCTTAGTAGTTTAATAATAATATAAAAGATGAGAACGAGGAGAATGCATGAGCTAATGATCTGAAAGGCTTGTCTGATCCACTAACCCAAATTTCCCAACCATGACAACAAGTCACAACAAGATGTAAGAGGGGCATCTGCAGCATACATTGCAGCTCTAGTCCTGAACTTCAGCTAAAACCACAGCCCAACAATTTTCTTTTACCAAAGTACAAACTCCTCCTTGGGAAGCAGGTAAATAATCAAGGGCTAATTTATTTTATAATGTAATTATCCGTACTATTTCAGAGAGAGAGTATAGCATTGTCTATATTATTAACAGAGCCACCTTGTTTAATATTATTTGTAATCTTAAATATATATATTTTTTACATAGTTTAAACCATTTTCAATAACTAAGGATATCATCACTGTTATAGAACATATATATGATTTGATAGCTGTTTAGTCAATTGTTTGATGGCTTTCAGCCTCATATTTCCAAATTCTCCTTTTGGCTAATTGATTATATAGAAATACATAGAGAACAACATAAACCAGGCAACAGGAACAATTCTAATCTGCAAGTAGAAAACAAACTCAATAATTGTCTGGTTTCTCAAAGACAATGAACAAAAACCAGAATCTGATAACCCATAAGGACTTGCCATAATTTCCTATTGAAATGTAAAATTTTTCTCTATTGTCTCCCTCCTCTCAATCAAAAGACACACTGAAAGCAAAATTTTTCTTGATATAAAATGTGGCTCTCATTAATATTTACATAGGTGTAGCAAGAATGGTAATTTTACCATATAATCTTTTAAGCTGCTTTAATGGAAGTTTCCATAAGGTAATTTAATTAAACTTGTAAAAAACACTTGAGGCCATGAAGACATGTCAAGAGCTTTCCACTAGAAGCATTTGCTCTGTAAAGTTAATCTTAGTGCTCTAAAAGTGTCTGGTCATACTTGATTCTCTGAGCATCACTCTCAAATATGACATTCCTGTCAAAGCTTGGTTATATTACCAAGATTTTCAATTATATTCCATCAACAAGAGGGATAGAGGCTTATTGATCTTATGCAAATAATTGCATTACCATAAAAAATAACACTTATTAAAGAGCTTTCTAGTTCCAGAGAGTTTAGGGAGAGAGAAATGATAAATGTTCTACTTTTGTTTGCATAAACACAGCCTATTAGATGATTATGTTATAGATAGCTTAGGAAAACAGAGAAAATGGTTTCTTATATCCAGAAAACAGAACACTATAACATCAAGTAGTATTTCCCTACATAAAACCCATAATAATATTTTAGTCCATTTAGTCCTGTATTAATTTCTGTTCCATTTTCCTTGATCAGCAGTTGTGAACCCATCAACTTCTCCATAATAATTCTGGAAATCTTGATTCAGTCCAGTGGTATAGGCAATGTTATTTAGAACTCCGTGTCAATATATCTGGCATAGTTCTTTTGTAGGCCCTTTTTGGAAAAACAAACACACACAAAAACTGCTCTGTGGTTTACTGCAGGCACCTACAGGGCATCATCAAAGTAAGATCTGTCTGTAGATTAGAAAATATCCATGGTTAACTTATTACTAATAATAAATTCCTACAAGTGAAAGGCTTGATAAGAACTTGTTAAAAAGTAATGCAAAGCAAAATAAAAATCACACCTCCAAAAATAAAATTTAGATGAAATAAATCTCTAAACATAGTGATTAACGCTATTTTCTAATTTTTGAAAATGGATGACCATAATAATCCTAAGTGAGAAAAAGATACTTTAGATGTAACATAATAATCTTGAGATATAATATGACTACAAAGCATGTAGTTACTTGTTATGGAGAGAATTGTGTCTTCCAAAAATTTGTGTCATCTTGGCTAGGCCATGATTCTCAGTATTGTGTGGTTGTTCTTCATTTTGTGATCTGATGTAATTATTCTATGCATTGTAAATCCTAACATCTATGATGTTATGAGGCAGGATTAGAGGCAATTACGTTAATGAGGCAGGACACAATCTACAGGAATAGATTGTGTCTTGAGTCTATCTCTTTTGAGATATACTAGAGAAAAACAAGCAGAGAGAAGAGGGACCTCATGCTGCCAAGCAAGAAGAGCCAGGAGTGGAGTGTGTCCTTGGGACTCCAGGTATCTACACTGAGAAGCTCCTAGACCAGGTGAAGATTGATGACAAGGACCTTCCTCTAGAGCAGACAGAGAGAGAAAGTCTTCCCCCACAGGTGGCATCTTGAATCCAAGCTATTAGCCTCCTAAACTGTGAAATAATGTTAAAGCCATCCACTTGTGGTATATCTGTTATAGCAGCACTAGATAACTAAGACAGAATTTGATACTGAGAGTGGAGTGCTGCTCTAAGAGATAACAAAAATGTGGAAGTGGTTTTGAAATTGTGAATGGGTAAAGGATGGAAAACTTTTGAGATGACTCATTAGTAAAAGCCTAAATTGCCTTGAACAGACTGTTGGTGGAATTATGGGCATCAAAGGCAATTCTGATGAAGGCTCAGAAGGAAGTGAGGAGAGCTGTAACACCAGAGATAATGTGGACAATGAGAAGCAGCAGTAAAGAAATGGAAGGAGCAAAACCAGTAGACCAGCATGAGATGGTGCAGGGGCTGACCCACAGAGCAAGAAGGATGCATGCTTTCTGGCCAAGGGTTTCTGGAGGAGTGGGGTGCCTCTAGGCATTTATTGGTAAGAATAAAGAGCTTTGTAACATTTGTCCAAGCAGGACAGAGGCCAGGTGGCCCAAGAGGCCAAAGGGGCCAAGGAGTTGAGAAGCAAAGGAACAAGGAATCAGAAGCTGAAGAGACAAGGAGCACAGGAAACAGAGCTGCCTCAGTCTCAAATGGTAGGGCCATGACCTCTGGGGTTTCAAAGGCTGTAACCACAGCCTACTGGGTCTCAAAGGGTAGGGCCACAGCCTTCTGGGTTTCAAAGATTCAGACAATCACCAACTCGGCTCTGGAGTGTGGAGCTGCTGTTCAAGAATGCCAGGGTGATGTGGCTGGATCTGCTGCTCAAAGTTGAGGGTGTGGGGCTGCCCTGTCCTATGGCAGAACAACAGGGCCTGCTGGGGTCACCACTTAGATGGACTAGGAGAATGGGGTCACCCAAAGCCGAAGGAGCAGAGTTGCCATCCCAGTGGGCCTGGAGGTGGAGCTGGAGCCCAGGGCTGAAACTTCCACCCAGAATCCTGAAAACATGGCTAACACCTAGAGTCTAGAGGGCAGGGCCATTGTCTAGATGGTCTCAGAGAACTAAGGATTATTTACAAGCTTGATTTTTGACTTGCTTGATGCCTTTTGGAGCCCTGGTGGCACAATGGTTAGCAACTTGGTTGCTAACCAAATGTCTGTTCAAATCCACCACCTGCTCCTTGGAAACCTTAGGGGCAGTTCTACTCTGTCCTATAAGGTTGCTATGAATCGGAATCAACTCGTTGGCAGTGGGTTTTGATGCCTGCTATCCCTTCTTTCCATCCAATTTCTCCCATTTGTAATGGAAATGTCTAGCTCGTGCCTGTTCCACCACTGTATTTTGAAAGCAGATAACTTGTGTTCTAGATTTCACGGATGGAGAGGAATTTTTGGATTTTGGACTTGGAGTTGATTTAAGACTTCTGCTATGATATGATGGAGTGAATGTGTTTTATATGTGGCAAGGGCATGAATTTTGGGGGGCCAAAGTATGAAACGTTATGGATTGAATCATGTCCCCCAAAAATGCCTGTCAACTTGGCTAGGCCATGATTCCCAGTATTGTGTGGTTGTCCACTATTTTGTGATCTGATGTAATTTTCCCATATGCTGTAAATCCTAGCTCTATGATGTTAATGAGGTAGGATTAGAGTCAGTTATATTAATGAGGAAGAACAAAATCTACAAAATTATCTCGTACCACCAAGAATGAAGAACCAGGAGGGGAGCCTGTTCTTTGGACCCAGGGTCCCTGTGCTGAGAAGTTCCTAGATCAGAATATTGATGACGAGGACCTTCTCCTAGAACTGACAGAGAAAGAAAGATTTCTCCTGGATCTGGTGCCGTGAATTCAGACTTCTAGCCTCCTAAATCATGAGAGAATATATTTCTCTTTGTTAAAGCGATCCTTTTGTAGAATTTCTGTTATAGTAGCACTAGACAACTAAGACATTAGGATATACAAAAATATACCAGGATTATCAAGTTTCTGAACATCTGAATATTAAGAAAATTCTGGAGGTAAGTGAAGTAAACCCTTAGTTAAAAACTATTGACATTGAGGTTGCTAGATTTAAATTAAAGATCATAATTGTAAACAAGTTAACAATAAAAAACTAAAATTATGACCAATAATATTATGCTCTTGTTGTCTAATACTAGGCAAAATATGAGGACACACTGACACAGATTTTTAACCCAAAGAAAGTTAGACCCTTCTCCTTATTTGACAAGTTTCATGCAACTCATAACACATGAAATCAGCCTTATTTTTTTCAAGCACCTTTCTCCTTACAAAGCAGGAACAAATTTTCTGTGGTTTTCCACGAAGTTTCAAAGTTGTCAGGAGTTTATCATAGGCCATCAATATTTAACCAAAGTAACACTGAAAGATTTTAATAGTAAAATTCTTAGCTTTTTAATAGCCACAAATCTTGGTTTTCTTAGAGGCATAAACCTGTTGCTGTAGAATTGATTCCAACTCATAGTGACCCTATAGGGCAGAGTAGAACTGCCCCATACAGTTTCCAAGGAGCATCTGGTGGATTTGAACTGTTGATGTTTTGGTTAGCAGCCATAGCTCTTATAAGCCCAGAGACACAGAACCTCTGCTTCCTAGGCAGATTACACAGAAGAATGAATAAATTTTCATATTATAGGTGAAGGCAATAAACAGTAAATCAAGGAAACAAGGCCTTTAAAATTGAGCAACTTTGCTAAGATTTTAACATACTCCATAGCTTTTAGGTATTATAAACTCAGGCAAAAACATTTTTTCAAGTTTTTGTCTTTAATATGCTCTTTTATTTTCTGGAACAAACTGACACTTTATATCTGTTCTCAGAGGGTCTGTGAGGTCAAAATACATTTTACAATATTACCAAGAGGTTTTCAGCATGGAATGTATTCACCTTTTAATAAATTCATCTCTTAATTAAACATTCCTCAATTTTAATTTCTGATAGGGTTCATGTTGATAGTTACCCCTCCTGGTAATGCACTCACAAATTTTTTCACATCCCCAGTGTTTGAAGAGTGCAAAGGCATTAGGCGACAAAAAGTAAATAAAATGCTTCTTATGAGAAACAAAACTAACTCTTTTTCTTGAATAATAATAGTAATAAAGCGTGCATACAGTTGTTTTCCTCTAAAACTGTTTCTTTTGACCATAATCTCAACCCCAATACCGTAACTTTTAACAATAATTTAGTTCTATTACACAAAGCTGAAGGGATGGTAGATTTGTTTTCACATTATTCTTATCTTTTTAAAGACCTTGACCTGATTGAGAGGGGTCCTTGCTTCATAAGTTCCTCTCAGGTTACATGGGCAAGTGGCAGGCCTCAGATGATGGGGGCCACGGAGGCCGATTCTGTCCCCCTTGTTTTTTTAGACACTTGTCAAGAAGAATTTATGCAATTTTAGTACATTTACATATGTTTAAGTTAGTCTAGGTATTTTGAAAGGCAAAATACCGCTTAATTGCTCTGGTTATTTTCAATAACCAAAATTTTTTTTTTTTTCTTGACTATTCTCTTGGTAAATAGTTTTGCTTTCTCTTAACTTTCTTCTAATCTTTTTAAATCTTCCATAGCCATCCAGATTTTATCTTATGCTTTTCTTTTTCTCATTCTGAAACAATCAGTTTCTTTCACTTTAGAATAAAATTGCTCTATTTTGACTCAACTGCACTGAGTTTTGTTTTGTTTTGTTTTGGATTATTTTTGCCTAACATTCCAAACACTTAATCTAGACTAGGAAACCCTGGTGGTAAAGTGGTTAAGTGCTACAACTGCTAACCAAAAGGTCAGCAGTTTGAATCTACTAGGCACTTCTTGGAAATTCTATGGGGCAGTTCTGCTCTGTCCTATGGAGTCACTATGAGTTGGAATCAACTTGATGGCATTGGGTAATCTAGACTGAGTTTCTTGGAAACTGCTTGTTCATTCATTTTTACTAATTCCTGGAAATATTTGAACTATTAAATGTGTGTAAGTGCTTATTTATCATTAAACCAATCAGAATAAAGCTCTTTAAAGGACTCTTATAATCTAATTTAATAATACCATCCAGAGGTAGGAAAATATTCCATTTTCATAACCCTGTCTTCTGTGTACTTTTTAGAATTTTTTAGAGAATTAAATTAATTTTTGTCTTTTTCAGACCTCATTATACCAATTAAACAATCCTTCCTTTTATCAGTGCCCTATTCAAATGAATCTATTTGTATCAACGTTTCCTCAGAGTGGATACTGAAAGCCCAAATCATAAGACAGACACAAGAAGTGGTTTTTCTTGGAGCTGAGGCTTAGAGCAACCTCATGATGGCACATGGAAGAAAACAAAACAAAACAAAAAAACCCAGACTGAATGCTCTGTCAAAACGAAAGCCCTCAAAGTAAAATCTCATCCACCGCAAAATTTGTCCAAGTGGATTCCATTTTTTTTTTTTTTTAGTTAGACGCACACATTGATTCTTCAGTGGAGCCAGCACAAACAACAGGCTTATAGGATTTACAGAGCCCTGGTGGCGCAGTGGTTAAGAGCTTGTCTGCTAACCAAAAGAGTGGCAGTTCCAATCCATTAGCCACTCCTTGGAAATACTATGGATCACTTTTACTCTGTTCCATAGAGTCACCGGAAACCCTGGTGGTGTGGTGGTGTAGTGGCTAAGAAATTGGCCACTAACCAAAAGTTGGGCAGTTCGAATTCACCAGGCGCTCCTTGGAAACCCTATGGGACAGTTCTACTCTGTTCTAATAGGATCCCTATCAATCAGAATCTGCAATGGTTTTGGTTTTTTATAGGATCTCTATGAGTTGGAATCAACTCAATGACAACGGATTTATAGGGTTTACCTTATGATTTTTCACTTTGTGATGCTCAACGAAGAGCTTAAAACAGCACAAAACAAAACAAGGCAACATATACCCACAAAAGTAGCTACATAATTCCAAGCTGTTCCAGTCAGGTAGACTCATTTTCAAATTACCTGAGCTCTCCCTTGAACCCAGGTTGATTTTCCTTGAACCCAGTTCAATTATTCAACTACAATTATCCGAGGCCTCCCTTTGACTCAGTCTCGAAGCTCTTGCATCTAAACCAGAGCAGATAACCCCTTGTACCCAAGCTGGGGCAAGAATTCAAATAAAATGACCTGGGATCTCCTTTGGATCAAATCCAACACCTTTAATTGAACTCAGTCGAAAGCCCTTGAAACCAATCCAAGGAAAGTATTCTGATAACACAAATGGGAAAACTCCCTTCAAAACTAGAGCACCAAAAAGAAATACCCCAAAGTGGAAAGAAAATGACAGGACAGATGGAAACCCAGTTCTGCAAACAGGTAGCAAAAAAGGGTAATTTACCAAGGAAAAGACGTTCATAATTGCTCAGATGTAAACTCAGAAAGTTCAACATGAAAGTAATGGAACTCAAACCCAAGAGATCGTTACCAAGTTCCTCAACCTTGTGGAAACAATGGTATGCAAGAGGCCCATGTTTTGTACCATAGGTTTGATCTCTCAGCACAAAATGGGGCACTTGGCCTGGTGATCTCCTCTGGATGGATCCTCAATTTTCCCTCAACCCCATTTCTGACACCAAAGTGTTAGAAATAATCAAAACTCAAGGAAATTTGAAAATAAGGTTTATCCTGAGCAGTTACTGTATATGCATATAGGGAGGCTATTTTGATTCTGGAAAAAGCAAATGGCTACAAGAAGTTAGGTACAATGAGCCGTAGAAAGAGAAGAGTAGGGAGAAATACAGAGGATCAATCACTGGTTAATCTTAACATGATTGATTGAACCCTGCCCTTCTCCTTTTACTGAGATCAACTGGCAGCTCACAAGATGGTCTCTGGGTCTCCACCCATGCATATCGTTTGAAATTCAAATTTAGTAAGCCTGGCTTCAAACAGGAAAGAAGAATTTGCAACTTTGGGTGAAAGAAAAGTCTATGGTTGATTAATTCTGGTCAGTGAATATTTGGTTTCATGGGTAAGAAAGCTCCAAAATCAAAGCAAGATATCTGAGATATCTGTTATTGATTTCCCTCTTTGAAAGTTATGAATTGTGCTTCTTAGAGATTTTTTTTTGCTTAATTATATGTTTTTTAAAAAACATCAAAATTAAACTTGCATATGCTTTTAAAATCCACAGTGCAGAAGGAGTTATGAGGAAAAATCAACTATAGTTTTTCCTCCTGTTTTTACTCTTGTCTTGCACCAAGGAATAACTGATTTTTCTTTTGGTTTTTCTACTTCTATCAGCTTTCTCTGTAAAGGATTAGGAAAGTCTTTTATTAGTCTTCCAGCCAAGGATAGATCTCAGACTCCTTTTGTTTACCCAAACTTAAGTTAAGAGATATTTTTTGTTTTCTACCTCACCATTTGGGTTCCATCTTGTTTGTTTGTTTTGTTTATGTTTCTTTTTTTGCCAAGGGCTCACAAGTATTCTTGAATGTTAGAAGAGACAGGGATGTCTAGATGATGTTGAATATGATAGATGTTCTCTGTTTTCAAAGGGAAATTATCTTCAGATACTAGTGAGAATAATAACAAAACTATCCCCCAGGTGCATGAAATGTATGCTCACCCATCAGAGAGTCAGTTGTCTTCAGACAACTCCCAATTGATTCAGGACATTGATAAAGAAAAGTGCTGGTCTGAGTGGAGGGCACTCTCCTCTCACAGCATGCTTCCTTCACATTGGTAGTACTCAGTTTCTGTCTCTTTAATCTCTCCATTCTAGCTTTTCACCATCTTCAGCCATTATACTTATTCTCCTTCTCCTCATATCAAGGGATTTTTTCCTGGTCTTCATGATGGGGAACACCTTTTATCTTCACATCTTTTTTTCAAATATGTATTCCCAGTGCGTCCATATTAGAGAAGCAAAATGAGCTGGGATATTTTTATATAAAATCCAAGATTCAATGGTGTGAGAAGAGCAAGACATTCAACAGTTCTAGGGGAAAGCAAAGAAGCCCCGGTGGGGCAATGATAAAGTGCTTAGCTGCTAAATGAAGGGTTGACAGTTGGAACCCACTCAGTGGCTTCAAGTGAGAAAGACCTGGAGATCTGCTTTCATAAAGATTTCTGCCTCAAAAACCATACAGGACAGTTCTACTCTGTCACATAGGGTCACTAAGAGTCAAAATTGACTAGATGGCACCTAACAACAACAGAGGGAAACAAGCCCCCAGTCACAGAGATGCAGGAGTCTGCCAAAGTTCATCAAAATTTGTAGAGACTTGAGGGGGGCCTGACAATCTCTGCTACTAGTGGACACGAGTGGTAGGGACATTGTGGTGCAAATATGATTCAACTGTCCATTCACTAAAATGTATCAACAAGAGTTGGCAGTTCCGGAAAATCTAAGGGAGAAGTAATACATATACTGATACAGATGCAGAGATATAGATATCAGATTTGAGCCTTGAGTCTAGAGTTCATGATTTGGGTACAGCTTTGCAAGCTTGCTACTTCTGAGCTACTGAACTAAGAAGAAAAAGAATGCAATAAATGATTTATCTTTTGCCAAGCATGACTCTAAAACTTAGAATAATTTCCAATAAAGGTAACCCTGAGAGTTTAAAAGTGTAGTAATGATTTCTACTGCATATTTTATTACAATTCTCACAACTATGTTACACTGAAAAAAGAAAGCTGAAAAAACATCCTAAACTCATATTAAGTTACGACATTTTTATATGGGGCAAAAAATGAGCAAAATTAGGCAGCTTTCTGCTGGTTCAGCATTGTTCAACACTACAACCTACAAAGGACAGAATTCAAATCTGTCAAAGGATCACTTATAAACATAGTGTCTCTTAACTTGGATTTGAAAAGAGCTGGATAAAGGAATTTTCATGTACACATTCTCCAGTAAGGATCTAGATTTTAGCAATTTTGATGGGTGGGTGAAAGCAACTCTATATACACAATGGAGATAAATTAAAAAGATGAAAAACTTTTGGCTTCATGGAAACTGAGAAATCAAACCACAAGCCTTGACTTTCTGGCTGAAAAACTCCATTTTACAGGAAGGTATATTTATAGGAATATTCAAATACTTAAAGTACAACAACACACAATTTATTATAGAGTTAATTTTGTATGGGGATGAATTGTAGATTGTATTTCCTGATACTACATCATAGATCAAGATCCGTGCTCTCAAGACTCCCAGTCCACCTATCTATCCCACATTTGAAATGCTCACTACTGCCTTTTGTTGATGATAATTAAAAAAAAAGTGTAAGCTGAAATATCAGTATATTATCTGAATGAGTCAACACTGTAAATAATTATAAGAATTAAAATCTTAGTTAAAATAGAATTTATTAGAACACCTGCAGCCATGTTCAAAGGACCTTAAGGAATAGAACATTGGAAAGTGAGGTGTTGAAAGAAGGGTTCAAGGTTAATGTGAGTGAGATATTGAAGTATGGGCTCAGTCAGACCAAGTGGTAAGGTGTGTATGTGTGTGTACAAATAACAGTAATGGGCTTTTACCTCCCCTGGCTGGTTTGATGGGGCAGAGGTAGGGAACACAAAAATGAGAGATGGTTAGATAAACCACTCTGTGCAAGAGAAAAGAAATGGAAATCTATAGAAAATATAGGCACAGAGAAAGTGGGCTTGATTAGGTGGGCATGCTACCTCTAAGAATGTGTGCTGTGGTGTCAAACTGCCTGTGTTCCAATTTTAAATGACCCTGGGCAAGTTACTTACCCCACAGGACCTCAGTTTCCTCATTGGTAAATAAGAATATTTACAATACCTTCTTTATTTTGACAGTTTGAGGAATAAGTGAGCTAATATATATAAAGTGCTCTACACTGTTTTGCAATATGTGAACACCCAGTAGTTGTTTATTTTTATTAAAAGAAAAAAAATTATTTTCAGAATTTTATCACACGAAGTGAATTTACCTTCTTTTGTCCATGCTTTTATATGGCTTAAGCATATTTTTTCTAGATGATTTTGATTTTCAAAGATTTAAAAAACTCCCTCTCACCTTCTATTATGCTAATCATAAGGTTTGTATTACAAAAGGACAGTGAGGATTTCCTGTATTGTGATATCCGGAACATTTTAGAAGCTGGTAGTTTTACTGCTTCTTGCTCATGCTATACATATGTGGCTCAACAACAGGTGATTCAAGAGCATCATTCAAATACACAATTTCTCTTTCTCTTTGATTTTACATTTTTACCATATACAATTTTTAGATTCCTTGGCTTACAGCCCAGCTCTGTGATCCAGCACTGCTCTTCTCCAACAAGCACTCCTGGGGCCTTCCCTGCATCCACCTGGAAGCATCCTTTGTCATGTCAGGTATGTGTGTCACTAATTAGGAATTTAAGAACTACAAATAGCCAAAAAGGTTATCTGATGGGTATGACCGATATCAGGGCACTGCTTTATGAGAAATAGGTACAATTAATAGTGGATATTTTTTATTATGAGTTGGAATTGACTCGACGGCAGTGAGTTTTGAGTTTAGTAGATTATTAGGTTTGCCATGTGTCAGCACTTTCCACATTAATTTTAGTTTCCTGATTCTTCATTCTGGTACTTAGCAATCATTTTGTGGTGCTTTTCCAACAGGTTTAAAGAGTGGCTTCTGACAGAGCTACTTCTATACTCCGAATGAGAACCGAATTTATCAGGTTAAATTGTGATCAACATAATTCTATTATAGATTAAAAACAAAACAAAACAAAAACCTTGCCTTCGAGTCAATTCCGACTAACAGCTACCCTACAGGACAGAGCAGAACTGCCCCATAGGGTTTCCAAGGAGTGCCTGGTGGATTTGAACCGCCTATTTTTTGTTAGCAGCCGTACTTCTTAACCACTATGCCATTAGGGTTTCCAAAAGGATGCTAAATATTACTGATGCAATGTTAAAAAGTGTTATATTTTTTAATATAAAACATATGTTTTTAATATTAAAAACGTGCCATTTGTATTGTAACATGCAAAGATCCCTCAGATTAAGAAGCTGACATATTATGCTGCTGTTAATGAAAACTTGTTGGCAGTGTGCTAATGTTAACGCAGAATCACCCAAGGCTAATTCGTTCTAGGGCAAAAGTCTGTAAGCAAATAATTTTGGGTATGAGCAAATGTACTGTTCTTATAATAAAGGTTGTTCATATATCATAATTCAATGTACTGAGAAATGAACCCAGTTCCTCAAGGTATTAGCATGAGTCGTGGAACTTTCCAAACCAGGTCCAGAGTGCTCCTGTCTCATCTCTTGCCGATTATACCTCCACAGAGCTATGAGCAGGAAGACATTTCTCAGAGCAGAGCCTGCATTAAGATTAGCAGAAGGGCACACTCCAGAGAGTGTTATTGTCAGTGACAGTGCTAGAAAGTGTTAAATGAAAGACTTTAGGTCTAGACACACTTTAATTTGATTTCTGATTTGGTTATTTACTTGCTTTGATCCCAAGAGAATAGAAGATGATTCTAGGACCCTCAATTTTCTCATCTACCTAATAGTGATCATACTCTCTACCTTGTGATTTTTTTTTGAGAGAATAAAAGTAAATGTCTCTCCTGGAAGCTCATAAACCATAAGTTGGAGCCTCTTGCTCTGTTCTTATTCCAGATGTCTATGCTCTTTGCCAGTTTAAAAAATAGATGGTAAATTTACTCACTGTCTTCTAGAGACAGAGCTGATAGGGCAGTAAATGGATGAACAATCTCACTAAATAATAGAGTACACTGCATAAAGATGTTGGTATTGGTTAAAGTTCTGAATGGAATGTTTTCATTTTTCAGTTTCATTAGCAAAATGACTTCGTTATCAAATCAAATAAAAAAAAATTTAGAATCTAATTGGCTTGTTTCTAAGAAATCCATTCCTTGTGTTTGTCTTTAAGTCTTTACCTTATCTCTCTTTTTTACAGTTTTTCAGACCACTCCATGGAGGCTGATTTCCGGGACCTTAGGAGTAGTGTGTCTTTTGTTGGCAGCTACTTTGGGAATTTTGTTGAAAAATTCTAAGTTTCACTACACAAGGCTTTATAAAGATCAAAATGGTGATAAAATCTTTTAGTAATACAGGTTTCATTTTACTGATGTGTAATATTTTATTATCTCACAGATATACTTAAGTCTGTACCTAATTATGTGAATTTCTAATCACTACCTATAGCGTTCTCTCCAGGACCCATCACTGAACTCCAGGAAGGTAGGCACCATACTTTGGAAGTCTTATTGTTGTTAGAAGATAACAATGGACCGTTGTTTTTCACACACGCAGCTTGATGGAATATTACACATAGTTATATACGTTCATTTCCCTAATTGTAAGAGACTCTCATTCCATTGTTCTCTAATGTAAAAATGATTAAGTTACATTGAGTGTACATCACTTATATGTTAAAGGAATAAAGAAAATATTATTTTGAAATGACAGCTGTTTTTTTCCTATGTGAGAACTCATCATTAAGCAATAAATTAGAAATAAACAGCAGTAAATATTACAGCTAATCCTGATTATCTGCCTGTGTTTTCTCATAACCTATACTTTCCTATTTCTTCCCATTTGCTTCTGCTGGAGGCTCAGACTCAGAATTTAGTGCTCACATTTCTGCAATTCTAAATAAATCCTGCTTATCAGGAGAGTCAGAAGTTTTTGAATGTTGTTTCTTATATGCTGCTCACCTTCTGTTGTAGAACTTCGTTCATATTTTATCCCAACAACTTCAGAGCCATTCATTGAATGACTACCATGTGCCATGACTTTTATCACTGAGGATCAGAAACTCCAAAGACACTGTCTCTTACAACCTGTAAAGACAAGTTAATTGCTTTATTTATTTTGATTTAAAAAAAAAAAATCAGAACTCTACCAATGAATTGTATTTTTTTTTCTTGACTTAGGATATATGCTAAAATGCTTTCTCCATTTAAATCTCTTTCATTTATTTAAGGCACCCTGGTGGTACAGTGGTTAGGTACTAGGCTGCTAACCGAAAGATCTGCAGTTTGAACCCACCAGAAGCTCTGTGGGAGAAAGATGTGGCAGTCTGCTTCTATAAAGATTACAGGCTTGGAAACCCTATGGGTTATAAAATCAACTCTGTGCTGTAAGGTTGCTATGAGTTGGGATCGACTCGATGGCAGTGGGCTTGGTTTGTTTTTTTGTTCTATTTTGCATTATTTAATTGCTGCTTACAGGGCTTAGTTCAGCATTGTGTCAATCGTTTAAAAAAAATTCTTCTAACTTTACCCATTTCATGCTCTGCTACATGCTGTTTTAATATACTGAATTTCTTGTGTACCTTCCAAAATTATTAGTCAATGAAATTAATAAGTGATTGGAAATTACATAATTCTGACTATCTTTACAATATAATCTCCGTGAGAATAAAAGTCATATCTAACTTGGTCACATTAATTTTCTCTGAACATAACACCCTGTGCATGTGTACATTTATAGTAGATTCTCAGAGAATATATGTAGAAAATATGAATAAGAAATGATTTTTGAATGAGTAAATAGCATTGAAATTTTGAAATGTCAGTGCCATCAACCATATTTTATTTTTTCCCTTAGACTCTGACTGCTGCTCTTGTCCAGAAAAGTGGATTGGGTACCGATGCAACTGTTATTTCATTTCTAATGGAAAAAACACTTGGGCAGAAAGTAGGAATTCTTGCACTTCTCAGAATTCCAGTCTACTTCATCTAAAAAGCAGAGATGAATTGGCATGTACTTTATTTTGCTTTTCCACGTTTTGTTTGGCCTAGAAAAACACAGCAACAAAATAAGCTAAATACTTTCACTCAAGTTTTTAATCAGAGAGTAAACAGGTGGTTAAATTTGAGCAAATGACCTATTAATGTCCTGTACCTTGAATGAAGCATGATAAAACCCACATAAGATTCCTCAAAGTTTTACTTTTTAGGGATAAAAATCAAGATGTCAAATAAAGTACAAGAAACTTTACAGTGAGAATACAAAGAAGAAATGCTAGATCACTACTTTTACTCATTCAAGGAACCAACTAAATGAGTGTAATTTTTAGTTCTTTTAATTGAATTTCTAATTTCTTTTATAATTATGCACCTTTTGCCATGTCTTTGGGATATAATGTGGAACCACTATAGAGGATATTATCATTAAAAAAATCCACTTCATAAGAAAAAGTGAAAATTTCTCTAGCTGTATGCAGAACTTGTGCTTAGTATAAGCTTAGTAAATTATATCCATGAGATATATCCTTCAGGATACTGTTGATTTGCCATCAAATTTAACTGGTCATCCCCTGTGAAGAAAGTATTCCCTTTATGACCTTTTTACTCCGTAGTGAAGTGAGATTTTGTGGTATTTTTATCTCGTAAATGAATGGGTTGATAAACGAGAAAGAGGAGCCCTGTGATTGTACCTTCTAAATTAGAAGTTAAAGAGGATTTTGATTTGCATGATTGATAGGCCGAGTCTAATGTACATTAATCCCTGAGTAGATTAATATTAGGTTAATATGTCTGTCTCTGTTTCCAAGCAGGATTTTTTGAAATCTAGTAGATATTTTTACTGGATTGGACTCTCTTATAATGAAACACGTGGCACCTGGCTGTGGGAGGATGGTTCTTCTCTCTCCCAGGATCTGTAAGTTTCTGGCAGCCTGGTGCCTTTTCTACTTTTTATAATTTTATCCTTAGATAGACCAGGAACACTGCACTAAGGTAATATGTCTAGGGCATGAGATTACAGAAAAGAGATTAGGTACAACAGAATACAATTTTAGCCCAACCCAAAACATCCAAATTCATGTCCAAGTCACTTGAAAGTTGCTATCCTTATGCCCATAAAATAACTTTTGATTATGATTTTTTTTTTTTTGGCATTTGCAAAGATGCATAAATATGTACATGTATGCAAACATGCTCAGATACACAGAGGTAGTTTGCAAAAGTGTGATTTCCATTTTTCCTTTATTCTGTGGGAGCCCAATATTCTAGCACCCTCCCATGTTTCAAATATTCTGGGATCATCTTCTGTATCTATGTAATCTTTGAATATTATTTTCATTATAAACATGGAATTTGTAACATCATTCAATGACAAATTATATGTTTTGATTTGTCTTCATAGACTAGATCACCCAGTACATCTTTAAACAAAATAGAATAAAAACATATCGTATATTAAGACCATTAATGATAACAGCAAAAACAAAAAACAAACAAAAAATTTGTGGCCTCAATACTATTGATTATTGAGGAAATAACTCAAGTTTTCTGTAATATTGTACTCTGAAATTATGAAAATTGTGATTATTGTATGAAAAAAATAAATGAATGCTTCAATATGCTAATAAAAATTATCAAATACTTTAAAAAATGTGTTAATAAAAAATGCTATCCCTAAATACTCTCATTTCCTTTTCTTACATGTGGACTTTTTTTCTTATTACAGATCGTTGTTCTCTGAAATTTTAAATCCAGAGGAGTGCACTTTGTATGGTCTAAGTGGGGAAATTTCTAATGGCAACTGTAAGGCAATAAATCGTTATATCTGTAAGCGACAACCTATTTAAGTGTTTCTCGGGGCATGCAGTGGGGCGGGGGGCAGGCTGCAGTGCAGGCCCAGGATTGCTAAGAATGATACCTTTATCCCATATTATTTCTAATTATCTACTGTAATAGTAGGGGTCTGCAAAATGTTTAAAATTGTGTCTTATCATAGAATTTACATGTCTATGAAATGTCATTGTTCTAAAATTGATGGAATTTCTGTATCTACACCTGAAACTGTAAAGCATCAAGGTAAAGAATTTTATGAATATTTTTATTTTATTGGATATGTTTTAATGTTAAATTTAATGTAGTTTTATGTATGTATTCTTGCAAATTTTCTCTCCAGAAATTGAAATAAATTTGACTTAACACCAAATAATATATATCAACTTCCTTTTAATGTATCACATTTATAGTATGCCAACCTCTGTATGGTATACTAAATTGGGAATTCCCATCCTCACCTCATTTTATTGAAAGTAAAAATAATTTTAATGCTCTTTCTAGATATTTATTTATAGAAATATAAATTTAGAGATGAAAGTGCCATAAGTTAGTATCTTCATGTGCATCACTAAGAGGGGAGCACATTTATGGGTCTTCCCTTAATGCTCCTGAATTCTGGAGAATGACTAGCAGTCTTTGGCCATTACATTGAAATAGGCGATCTCCATATGATTGCTTCCAGATTTTGCAGGGAGAAAGAGAACCAAGCCCTGGTAATACGAATTTACAATACTTTATTCTTTATCACACAGACCTTTATTGCCTTATGTTTATCCTTCAGGAAAAGTCACTTACATGTGCATTGAAGATCTTATTATCCGATCAATCCAAAAAACTCTTTTCCTAAAAGTCATGTATCAATTACCACACAATTCCCTTTTTGAGGATGTGGAGGAAAACCATTTTATTGAAGGGTTCTCTGAGTATGTCAAAGGAGGGTTGGGGACAGCAATGAAGTCTGATGCCTGCAGCCTGATTGGGATCTTCCTGACCTCCCAGCCATCAAAAGTCAGTTCTCTTTTATAACTATTGCATTTATATCTTAAGAAATTTAGATTGACATCCCTATTGGATTTCTTGTTTTATTTTTCAGTTAAATGATAATAATTGAGAACCCAAAGTTGATTTTAAGATGCACAGAACCAGGAAGAGAAAAGGACCTATTACATTTTATTTCTCATGCTATAAATATAATAGATCTACAAAGAGAACTTTTCACATTATGTATGTAGATTGACTTAGGAAAACCGCATTTAAGTTATATAATGAAATATGCATATTAGAACATAACGTTTTTCAAAATGTTTAAACCTGGACCAAGAAAGCTTATGTGATGCACTTTCTGTATATTTCAAGTGTTTAAGCTTCATTGTCCATGTGTTTTGAAAAATAATATGTTCTAATAAATTTTTAAAAATAGCATTGTTAAAAAATAAAACTCACTGAAATTTGAACATAAGGTTTATTCTGAGCAATTATTCTACATGCATATAAAAAAACCTGTTGCCGTCGAGTAGATTCCAACTCATAGCAACCCTATAGGACAGAGTAGAACTGTCCCATAGAGTTTCCAAGGAGTGTCTGTTGGATTTGAACTGCCGACCTTTTGGTTAGCAGCCATAGCTCTTCACAAGTGCACCACCGGGGTTTCCTCCACATGCATATAGGGATGCTTGCAAGCAGCCATCTAAAATACAACGAGTGATCTCTTTCCAACTAGAGGAACAATGAAGATTAGAAGCTAAAGAACCAACAAGAATAATATATGTTTCACAAAAAGGTACCCCACAAAACAGTACCTACAAGACCAGAAGAAACTAGATTGGTGCCTGACCAATGCTTAGTAATCAAAGATTCTAAGCAAATCATGATGAGAAGGGGTGAGATGTTAAAGAAATAGATAGCAGATATCTTGCTTTGATTTTGGGGTTTTCTTACCCACAAAACCAACTCGAGAGCAATGAGCTTGCATCCCAGTTTTGATCCCAGAAAAAGCAAATGGCTTGAAGAAACTAGGAAAGATGGGATTTTTTTTTTTTTTTTTTTTTTAATAAAGAGAAGAAAAAACAAACCCTTTGCCATGGAGCTGATATTGACTCATAGCAACTCTATAGGACAGAGTAGAACAAGCCAATACGGTTTCCAAGGAGCATCTGGTGGATTCAAACTCCTGATATTTTGGTTAGCAGCCATAGCTCTTAACCACTACACCACCAGGGTTTCCATAAAGAGAAGAGGAGAGAGAAATACAGATGAACCGTTGGCTAATCTTAACACAATTGATTGAAGCCTGCCCTCTCCTTCTTACTGAAATCAATCGCAAGATAGTCTCTGCCCCTCCACCCAGCCATATCTTTTGAGATTCAAATTTAGGAAGCCTGGCTTCAAACTGAAAAGAAAAGATTTGCGATTTTGAGTGAAAGAAAAATGGATGGTGGAGTAATTTGGGTCAGGGATTTCTTTGGTTTTGTGGGTAAGAAAACCCCAAAATCAAAGGAAGATATCTATCTATTTCTTTCTTGAACATCTCACCCCTTCTCATTATGATTTGCTTAGAATCTTTGATCACTAAGCATTGGTCAGGCACCAATCTAGTTTCTTCTGGTCTTGTAGGTACTGTTCTGTGGGGTATCTTTTTGTGAAGCATATATTATTCTTGCTGGTTCTTTGGATTCTTATCTTCATTGTTCCTCTAGTTGGAAAGAGACCACTTGTTGTACTTTAGATTGCCACTAGCAAGCTTTTAAGACCTCAGATGCCAAGTACTTAGTAGCTTGATAATAACATAAAAGTTGAGAATGAAGAGAATGTATAAGCCAATGATCTGAAAGGTCATGAAGCCAAATTTCTTAACCATGACCACAAATCACAAGAAGATGAAAGAGAAGTATCTGCAGCATGCATTGCATCTCTAATCATGAACTTCAGCTAAAACTATCTTGCAACAGACTTTCACTTAGGTGTCATTAATATATACTGCACAACAATCTGCTTTTACTAAAGTACTAACTCTTTCTTGGGAAACAGGTAAATAATCAAGAGCTAATCTTTTATAATGTGATTATCTTTGTACTATTTCATAAGGAGAGAGCATAGCATTGTTTATAACATTAACAGAGCTACTTTGTCTAATATCATTCATAACTTTACAATACATATATATTTTTACACAGTTTAAATCAATTTCAGTAACTAAGGGTATTATGGCTGTTATAGAACAGTAAGTTTATGCTCTTTGTCAATGGACTCTGATTTAATAGTAGTTTAGAGAATTATTTGATGGCCTTAAGTCTTAATCTCCTTCGTATTTCCATATTCTCTTTTTGGGTAATTGATTATGTATAGATACATAAAGAACAATTCTAATCTACAAGTAGAAAATAAACTCATTAGTTGTCTGTGGTTTCTCAAAGACGATAAACAAAAACCAAAATTTGATAGTCCATGAGGAATTGTCATAACTTTCTATTGAAACAAAATTTCTCTCTATGGTCACCCTCCTCCCAACCAAAAGACACTCTGAAAGCGAAGTTTTTCTTGATTTAAAATATGGCTGTTCATTATTATTTGCATAGGTGTAGCAAGAATGGTGATTTATTATATAAATTGCCTTGATGGGAGTTCTTATCATACCTGATTCTCTGAGCGCCATTCTCAAATAGGATGTTCTAATGAAAGCTTGGCTATATAATTGAGATTTTCAAATATGCCCTGTTAACAAGGAGGACAGATTCTTTTTGAACTTGTGCAAATAATTATATTGCCATAAAAAATAAGATCACTCATCAAGAGCTTTCCAATTCTGGAGAGTTTAGGGAGAAATAATAAATGTTCCATTTTTGTTTGCATAAACATAGCCTGTTAAATTATTATAAATTATACATAGCATAGGAGAAAAGAGGAAAAGGTTTCTTCTACCCAGAAAACAGAACATTAAAACATCAAGTAATATCTCCCCACATAAAACCCATAATAACCCTTTTGTTCACTCAGTCCTGTAATTAATTTCTGTTCCATTTATCCTGGATCAGCGCTCATGAACTCATCAACTTCTCCATAATCATTCCAGAAATCTTGATTCAGTGCAGTGGTATAAGCAGTGCCATTTAGAAATCCATGTCCAAACACCTGGTGTAGTCTTTTTATTAGTCCCTTTCTGTAAGGAAAAACTCTGGTCTGTGGTTTATTGCAGGGACCTTCAAGACATCATCAAGAACTATCTGTAGATGGTGAAACTTAAAAATAGCCATGGTTAATTTATTACTGATGATAATTCATACAAATGAAAGACCTGATAAGAATTCGTTATAAAGTAATACAAAGCAAAATAAAAGTCAACCCAAAATAAAACTTCTGACAAAATATCTCTAAACATAGTGATTATCCTTAATTTCTAAGTTTTTGAAAATGGATGAACATAGACCTTAGTGGGAAAAAAAAAATTTAGATATAACGTGTAATAATCCCAAGAAATAATGTAATATGAATATAAACCACATAGTTAGGATATACCAAGAATATACCAGGATTACCAAGTTTCTAAGCATCTGAATATTAACGAAACTCTTAGAGATAAGTAAAGTAAACCCTCATTCAAAACCCCTTGAATTCAATGCTGCTAGATTTCAATTTACAAAGTTGCAACTGAATTAACAACTAAAAAGATAACAAAATTATGAGTAGTAATATTATGGTCTTGTCTCATATTAGGCAAAATAAGAGAAGACACTGACACATAAAAGTTTAAAGCAAAGAAAATTACAGTCAGTTCTTCCCGATTTGGCCACATGTTTCATGCAACTCATAACACATTAAATAAGCCTTATTATTATTTTTTTTCTAGCACTTTTTCCTTGCAAAGCAAGAAAAAAAATCATTTTGTGGCTTTTCATGAAGTTTCAGAGTTATGAGGAGTTTATCATAGGTCAATGAGAAACAATAGTTACTTAAGTTGAGGTTAAAAAAAAACTTAGCTTTTGCAAAGGCATGTGGCTTGGTTTCTTAGTTAAGGGCATGAAAGTTAACATATACTCAGAGAAAATCTTTGCCTCCTAAGCAGATTACACAGAAGAAAAAAATATTTTTTCATATTATAGGTGAAGGCAATAAATAGTAAAGCAAGAAAAGAAGACACTCAAAATTGAACAAACTTTATTAAGTTTTTAACATATTTCATAGCTTTCAGACTCAAGAATTTTAAACCAAGACAAATAAAAAACCTTTCCAAGTTTTGTCCTTTAGTATATTCTTATATTCTGGAATAAACAGACACTTTATTTTAAGTCTGACCTCAGAGGGTCTGCAAGGTCAGAACTAATTTCACAATATTATCAAGAAGAGGTTATCAACGGACAATGTATTCATTGTTGCCATCTCCAAATGATTTAATAAACAAGCGTTTTAATTAAATGTTCCTCCATTTTAATTTCTGTTATGGCTGATGTTGACAGTTACCCCTCCTGCCAATGCACTCACAAGCTCTTTTACATCTCAAAGTTTGAAGAGTGCAAAAGCATTCCGAGACAAAGAAAGAAATGAAAAGAAACACTGATTTTGGGAAACAAAACTAATCATTTTCCTTGGAGGAGAAAAAAAAAGTATATACAGTCATGCACCACACAATAGCTGTTTGGTCAACATCCGACTGAATATATGTTTGTGGTCCCATAAGGTTATACGTAGCATATAGTGTACCTTTCTATCCATAAAAAGATTTAAAGAAACACTTCCAGATACACTAAAACATCTTTAATATAATAATACAACAATAATAATAATAATGTTTTAATGCATATCATGAAGTGGCACTTGTTTGTTATTACAAACCATAGTAGGTACCTTGAATTTTTAATTTAATAGGCTTTATGGGTGTTGGTTTATAACTACTGGTTGTACCTAAGTTGGATGTTCATAATCCAGGGACTGTGTGGTGTTTGCACAACCTTCGAATCACATAATGTCCTATTTCATAGGACGTATCGTGGATGCATGACTGTAAACAGTTGTTTCCTCTGAAAATGTTTCTTCTCAGTAGTCTTAACCTGTAACTAGATCATAATTTTTAAGAAAAGTGATTTAGCTCTACTACACAGAGAAACCTAAGGTGAGAGGTAGGTATTTTTTCTTTGTGATTCTAATTTTTAAAAAATATGTTGACCTGGGGGCAGGGCCAAGATGGCTGACTAGGTAGAAGCTACCTTGGATCCCTCTTGCAACAAAGGCTCAGAAAAACAAGTGAATCGATCACATACATGACAATCTATGAACCCTGACCATCAAACACAGATCAAAAGAGTTGACCTGATTGACAGAGACTGAGAACGAACAACCACGGGGAAGCATCGATAGTTTTTGGAGCCTGGAGCCAGTGTCCCTGTCAGGAAACCTTGGCACCGGCCTATGAACTGGGCGTAGGGGAGCTGAGCACGACATCCTGAGTGGGTGCAAACACGGGACGCAGCCCTAGCCTCCAGAAGTGACCTCGGGGGAAGCCCAGCCAGTGCATGCAGGCAGTGCAGTGACGCAGCTGACAAGAGGAGAAGTCACCGGGAGGCAGCGAATGGTTTTGGAGCCTGGAGTGCAGCGTCCCAGCCAGGGAACCTTGGCACTGAGCTTTGGACTGGGAGTGGAGGAACTGACCACGGCTTCTGAGACAGTGCAAGCTTGGGACTCGGGCCTGACCCTGGGGGGCATTCTCAACCCAGACAACGTACACAGGCTACACACCCCGTGGGAATCTCAGATAAAACAGTCATTAACAAACAAGATAAGTAAATTTGTCTATACTCCTGGGTGCTACTCTCACCTATTCATCTGAACCCTCCCTTCCCTTTCCCAGGCGGTTTTGTTAACACTGGAATTTCCTGAGCCAGAGAGTGATGTGTGCTGCGGTTTTTCTTTTTTTTTGGTCTTTTCCTAACCCATTCTCCAGGCCTGAGAGAAACAGCTACAAAAAACCCAGGGACCAAAATTCTTCCCTAATTGGACTAAAAATACAGAACCAACTCCAGCCAAACGTATGTGATCCACAGTCTTGGGCTTTCATCCCTACAGGGAACAAGGTGGCTATTATAATGCAAAGACAATTCTGATAGGCATCTGACTGTAATTGTTTTAGTGGATTACCGGAAAGACAAGTTTCCCAGGTCCGATATCTCTGTGTATTCAACAGAGCCCTCACTGACCCCAACAGGGAACTAAGGGCTAAAGCTCCCCCCAGACCATCTAGCCTCCTGCCTTAGGGGTCTAAGGAGGGTGACATCTACCAATCTGCAGAGGTACTTGCATTGGGGGCCTAAGGTACAGCTGCAGAGCCCACCCACCAAAGTGCTTTAGGAATAGAGATACACCTACCTCACTGGCACTTGGGGGAAGCCTGTCAGCATCCTGACCCCCCTGGAGTGTGAACCTCTGCTGCTACTAGAATCTGGTGCACATAACTATCACCGCTACTTCTCTGGGTGGATAGGTGACAGTCTGCACCACACACTTGATGACCCAAAATCAGAATCGACTATAGAATAGTGAATGAACTCTTAGGCTTATATATCTGGTAACAGCCCAAACCAGCTAGTAATAGGACTTAAGTGAGTCAAAGGCTACAACAATAAAGACAGTGCAATTTAGTAGCCCATCTATGTATATTGAAAGAAAACAAAACAAGATAAGACTCAGTGAGCAAATACAGAAAAAATCACTACAATATCTTAGAGATGGCTCAGAGACAGCAGTCGATATCAAACCACATAAAGAAGCAGACCATGATTGCTTCTACAACTCCCCAAACTAAAGAATTAAAATCTTTCCCAAATGAAGATACAATCCTGGAATTGCCAGATGCAGAATATAAAAACCTAATTTACAGAATGCTTCAAGACATCAGGGATGACTTCAGAAATGAAATAAGACAATCTACAGAAAAAGCTAAGGAACATACTGATAAAGCAGTTGAAGAAATCAAAAGATTATTCAAGAACATAGTGGAAAAATTAATAAGCTGCAAGAATCCATAGAGAGATAGCATTCAGAAATCCAAAAGATTAACAGTAAAATTACAGAATTAGACAACTCAATAGGAAGTCAGAGGAGCAGAATCGAGCAATTGGAATGCAGGGTGGGGGATCTGGAGGACCAGGGAATTGACACCAATATAGCTGAAAAAAAATGAGATAAAAGAATTAAAAAAAATGAAGAAACCCTAAGAATCATGTGGGACTCTATCAAGAAGAATAACTTGTGTGTGATTGGAGTCCCAGAACAGGGAGGGATAACAGAAAATACAGAGAGAATAGTTGAAGATATGTTAGCAGAAAACTTCCCTGACATCATGAAAGACGAAAGGATATCTATCCAAGATGCTCATCGAACCCCATTTAAGATTGATCCAAAAAGAAAATCACCAAGACACATTATCATCAAACTTCCCAAACCAAAGATAAAGAGAAAATTTTAAAAGCAGCCAGGGATAAAAGAAAGGTCTCCTACAAAGGAGAATCAATTAAAATAAGTTCAGACTACTCAGCAGAAACCATGCAGTCAAGAAGGCAATGTGATGACATATATAGAGCACTGAAGGAGAAAAACTGCCAGCCAAAGATCATATATCCAGCAAAACTCTCTCTCAAATATGAAGGAAAAATTAAAACATTTACAAATAAACACTAGCTTAGAGAATTTGCAAAAACCAAACCAAAGCTACAAGAAATACAAAAGGAAATTGTTTGGTCAGAAAACCAATAATATCAGATACCAGCACAACACAAGGTCACAGAACAGAACATCCTGATATCAACTCAAATAGGGAAATCACAAAAACAAATTAAGGTTAATTTTAAAAAGAAAAAAATGCTCAAAACAGGGAATCCTTGAAGTCATTATGTAAAAGATCACAATAAACAAAAAGAGGGACTAAATACAGGGGGCATAGAACTGCCATATGGACAGGGAAACAAGGCGATATAGGGCAATACAAGTTAGGTTTTTACCTAGAAAAATACGGGTAAATATTAAGGTAACCACAAAGAGGTATAACAACTCCATAACTCAAAATAAAAACCAAGAAAAACATAACGACTCAGGAAACAAAGTCAACTACTATGAAAATGAGGAACACAAAATTTATAAAGAAAAACATCTCAGTACAGAAAAGTAAGTGGAAAAATGAAATTGTGAACAACACACACAAAAAGGCATCAAAATCACAGCACTAAACGCATACTTATCTATAAATGCACTGAATGTAAATGGACTAAATGCAACATCTGATGTTGGCTGTTGGCTTCGTATAGATGCCCTTTATTATGTTGAGGAATTTTCCTTTAATTCCTATTTTGCTGAGAGTTTTTATCATGAATGGGTGTTGGACTTTGTCACATGCCTTTTCTGCATCAATTGATAAGATAATGTGGTTTTTGTCTTTTGTTTTATTTATATGGTGGATTACACTAATTGTTTTTCTAATATTAAACCAGCCTTGCATAGAAAGCCTTGCATACCTGGTATAAATTCCACTTGGTCGTGGTGGATTATTTTTTTGATATGTTGTTGAATTCTATTGGCTAGAATTTTGTGGAGGATTTTGATATCTATGTTCATGAGGGATATAGGTCTGTAATTTTCTTTTTTTGTGATGTCTTTACCTGGTTTTGGTATCAGAAATATGGTGCCTTCATAGAATGAGTTAGAGAGTCTCAGACTGGATAAAGAAACACGATCCATCTATATGCTGCCTACAAGAGACACACCTTAGTCTTAGAGACACAAACAAACTAAAACTCAAAGGATGGAAAAAAATATATCAAGCAAACAACAAGCAAAAAAGAGCAGGAGTGGCAATATCAATTTCTGACAAAATAGGCTTTAAAGTTAAATCCACCACAAAGGATAAAGAAGGACACTACATAATGATTAAAGGGACAATTGACCAGGAAGATATAACCATATTAAATATTTATGCACCCAATGACAGGGCTGCAAGATACATAAAACAAACTTTAACAGAACTGAAAAGTGAGATAGACACCTCCACAATTATAGTAGGAGACTTCAACACACCACTTTCGGAGGACAGGACTTCCAGTAAGAAGCTCAATAGAGACACGGAAAACCTAATTGCTACAATCAACCAACTTGACCTCATTGACTTATACAGAACACTCCACCCAACTGCTGCAAAGTATACTTTTTTTTCTAGAGCACATGGAACATTCTCTAGAATAGACCACATATTAGGTCATAAAACAAACCTTTGCAGAATCCAAAATATTGAAATATTACAAAGCATCTTCTCAGACCACAAGGCCATAAAAGTGGAAATCAATAACAGAACAATTAGAGAAAAGAAATCAAATACTTGGAAACTGAACAATACCCTGCTGAAAAAAGACTGGGTTATAGAAGACATTAAGGAGGGAATAAAGAAATTCATAGAATACAATGAAAATGAAAACACTTCCTATCAAAACCTTTGGGACACAGCAAAAGCAGTGCTCAGAGGTCAATTCGTATGATAAATGCACACATACGTAAAGAACAAAGAGCCAAAATCAGAGAACTGTCCCTACAACTTGAACAAATAGAAAGTGAGCAACAAAAAAATCCATCAGGCACCAGAAGAAAAGAAATAACATAAATTAGAGCTGAACTAAATGAATTAGAGAACAGAAAAACAATTGAAAGAATTAACAAAGCCAAAAGCTGGTTCTTCAAAAAAATTAACGAAATTGATAAACCATTAGCCAGACTGACTAAAGAAATACTGGAAAGGAAACAAATAACCTGAATAAGAAATGAGATGGGCCATATCACAACAGACCCAACTGAAATTAAAAGAATTATATCAGATTGTTACAAAAAATTGTACTCTAACAAATTTGCAAACCTAGAAGAAATGGATGAATTCCTAGAAACACACCATCTACCTAAACTAACACAAACAGAAGTAGAACAACTAAATAGACCCATAACAAAAAAAGAGATTGAAACGGTAATCAAAAAACTCCCAACAAAAAAAAGCCCTGGCCCAGATGGCTTTACTGCAGAGTTCTACCAAACTTTCAGAGAAGAGTTAACACCACTACTACTAAAGGTATTTCAAAGCATAGAAAAGGACGGACTACTACCTAACTCATTCTATGAAGTCGCCATATTCCTGATACCAAAACCAGGTAAAGACATCACAAAAAAAGAAAATTATACACCTATATCCCTCATGAACATAGATATCAAAATCCTCCACAAAATTCTAGCCAAGAGAATTCAATAACATATCAAAAAAATAATCCACCATGACCAAGTGGAATTTATAAAAACTGTTAATGTAATCCACCATATAAATAAAACAAAAGACAAAAACCACATGATCTTATCAATTGATGCAGAAAAGGCATTTGACAAAGTCCAACACCCATTCATGATAAAAAACTCTCAGCAAAATAAGAATTAAAGGAAAATTCCTCAAAATAATAAAGAGCATCTATACAAAGCCAACAGCTAACATCACTCTAAATAGAGAGAACCTGAAAGCATTTCCCTTGAGAACGGGAACCAGACAAGGATGGCCTTTATCACTGCTCTTATTCAACACTGTGCTAGAAGTCCTAGCCAGAGCAATTAGACTAGACAAAGAAATAAAGGGCATCCGGATTGGCAAGGAGGAAGTAAAATTATCTCTATTTGCAGATGACATGATCTTATACACAGAAAACCCTAAGGAATCCTCCAGAAAACTACTGAAACTAATAGAAGAGTTTGGCAGAGTCTCAGGTTATAAAATAAACATACAAAAATCACTTGGATTCCTCTACAGGAACAAAAAGAACACCGAAGAGGAAATCACCAAATCAATACCATTCACAGTAGCCCCCAAGAAGATAAAATACTTAGGAATAAATCTTACCAAAGATGTAAAAGACCTATACAAAGAAAACTACAAAGTACTAGTGCAAGAAACTAAAAGGGACCTACATAAGTGGAAAAAATATACCTTGCTCATGGGTAGGAAGACTTAACTTAGTAAAAATGTCTATTCTACTAAAAGTCATCTACACATACCATACACTTCCGATCCAAATTCCAATGACATTTTTTCATGTGATGGAGAAAGAAATCACCAACTTCATATGGAAGGGAAAGAAGCCCCGGATAAGTAAAGCATTACTGAAAAAGAAGAAGAAAGTGGGAGGCCTCACTCTACCTGATTTTAGAACCTATTATACAGCCACAGTAGTCAAAACAGCCTGGTACTGGTACAACAGCAAGTACAGAGACCAGTGGAACAGAATTGAGAACCCAGATATAAATCCATCCACATATGAGCAGCTGATATTTGACAAAGGCCCAGTGTCAGTTAATTGGGGAAAAGACGGTCTTTTTAACAAATGGTGCTGGCATAACTGGATATCCATTTGCAAAAAAATGAAACAGGACCCATACCACACACCATGCAAAAAAACTAACTCCAAGTGGATCAAAGACCTAAACATAAAGACTAAAACGATAAAGACCATGGAAGAAAAAATAGGGACAACGTTAGGAGCCCTAATACAAGGCATAAACAGAATACAAAACATTACCAAAAATGACGAAGAGAAACCAGATAACTGGGAGCTCCTCAAAATCACACACCTATGCTCATCTAAAAACTTCACCAAAAGAGTAAAAAGACCACCTACAGATTGGGAAAAAATTTTCAGCCATGACATCTCCGACCAGTGCCTGATCTCTAAAATCTATATGATTCTGTTAAAACTCAACCACAAAAAGACAAACAACCCAATCAAGAAGTGGGCAAAGGATATGAACACGCACTTCACTAAAGAAGATATTCAGACAGCTAACAGATACATGAGGAAATGCTCTCAATCATTAGCCATTAGAGAAATGCAAATCAAAACTATGATGAGATTCCATCTCACTCCAACAACGCTGGCATTAATCGAAAAAACACAAAATAATCAATGTTGGAGAGGCTGCAGAGAGATTGGAACTCTTATACACTGCTGGTGGGAATGTAAAATGGTACAACCACTTTGGAAATCTATCTGGATTTTCTTAAAAAGTTAGAATTAGAACTACCATAAAAAAAAAAAACCCAGTGCCATTGAGTAGATTCCAACTCATAGCGACCCCACAGGACAGAGTAGTACTGCCCCATAGAGTTTCCAAGGAGTGCCTGGCAGATTCAAACTGCCGACCTCTTGCTTAGCAGCCATAGCACTTAACCACTATGTCACCAGGGAACTACCATGCAACCCAGAAATCCCACTCCTCGGAATATACCCTAGAGAAATGAGAGCCTTCACACGAACAGATATATGTAAACCCATGTTTATTGCAGCTCTGTTTACATAGCAAAAAGCTGGAAGCAACCAAGGTGTTCATCAACAGATGAATGGTTAAATAAATTATGGTATATTCACACAATGAAGTACCACGCATCGATAAAGAACAGTGACAAATCTGTGAAACATTTCATAACATGGAGGAACCTGGAAGGCATTATGCTGAGTGAAATTAGTCAGATGCAAAAGGACAAATGTTGTATAAGACCATTATTATAAGATCTTGAGAAATAGTATAAACTGAGAAGAACACGTACTTTTGTGGTTACGGGGGAGGGGGGAGAGGTTTATTTACTGATTAGTTAGTAGATAAGAACTACTTTAGGTGAAGGGAAGGACAATACTCAATACGCGGAAGGTCAGCTCAACTGGACTGGAGCAAAAGCAAAGAAGTGTCTGGGATAAACTGAATGTTTCAAAGGTCAGCGGAGCAAGGGCAGGGGTTTGGGGACTACGGCTTAAGGGGACTTCTAAGTCAATTGGCAAGATAATTCTATTATGACAACATTCTGCATCCCACTTTGAAAAGTGGCGTCTGGGGTCTTAAATGCTAACAAGAGGCCATCTAAGATGCATCAATTGGTCTCAACCCACCTGGAGCAAAGGAGAATGAAAAACACCAAGGTCACACGGTAACTATGAGCCCAAGAGACAGAAAGGGCCACATGAACTAGAGATTTACATCATCCTGAGACCAGAAGAACTAGATGGTGCCTGGCCACAACCGATGACTGCCCTGACAGGGAGCACAACAGAGAACCCCTGAGGGAGCAGGAGAACAGTGGGATGCAGACCCCAAATTCTCATAAAAAGACCAGACTTAATGGTCTGACTGAGACTAGAGGAATCCTGGCGGTCATGGTCCCCAAACCTTCTGTTGGCCCAGGACAGGAACCATTCCCGAAGACAACTCATCAGACATGGAAGGGTCTGGACAGTGGGTAGGAGAGAGATGCTGATGAAGAGTGAGCTACTTGTATCAGGTGGACACTTGAGACTGTGTTGGCATCTCCTGTCTGGAGGGGATATAGGAGAGTAGAGAGGGTTAGAAACTGGAAAATCGTCACGAAAGGAGAGACTGGAAGGAGGTAGAGGGCTGACTCATTAGGGGGAGAGTAAGTGGGAGTATGCAGTAAGGTGTATATAAGCTTATATGTGACTGACTTAATTTGTAAACTTTCACTTAAAGCACAATAAAAATTATTAAAAAAAAAATCTTGACCTGGTTGAGACGGGTCCTTTTTTCAAATGCTCTCTTGAGGATACACATACAAGCTGCAGGCCTTAGGGTAGGCCCAAGGAGGTCAGATTCTGCCCCCACACTTTCTGCCTCATTGTCAAGAAGAATTTGTGCAATCTCAGTTCATTTACGTGCATTTTGTTTAAGTTGGAATCAAGACAATGGGTTTGGTTTTTTTGTTTTAGGCTGGTCTAGGTATTTTAAAAGACAGAAGACTGCAATTGTTCAGGTCATTTTAGAAAGCCAAAAAAACAGTCCAAGGAAAGTATTCAGTGCCACTGCTTTGGCACTTAAACCCAGGCCATTTATACCAAGTTCCTCAGGCATGGTGAGGAAGCAATTGGATGCAAGGGGCCCATGGTAGCATGTGTTTGATCTCTCAACACAAAATTGGGCAGCCAGCTCAGCAATCTTCTCTGAATGGATCTCCAATTTTCTCTGCTTCTGACATCAAAATTAAAAATTTGATTATTTAAATAATCAAAACTCACTGAAATTTGAACATAGGTTTATTCTGAGCAGTTATTCTATATACATATAGAAAAGCAATTTTGATTCCAGAAAAAGCAAATGACTCGAAGAAGCTAGACACAAAGAGAAGAGGAAGAAGAAATATAGATCAACTATTAAAACCCCAGTAACCCAGTGCCGTCGCAACCGTTAGCTAACCTTAAAATGATTGTTTGAACCCTGCTTTCCCCCTTTTACTGAGGTCAATGAATATCAGGTCACAAGATAGTTTCTGCCCTTCCTCCCAGTCATATCTTTTGAGATTCGAATTTAGTGAAAAACCCTGGTGGCTTAGTGGTTAAGTGCTACAGCTGCTAACCAGAAGGCTGGCAGTTTGAATCCACCAGGAGCTCCTTGGAAACTCTATGGAACAGTCCTATTCTGTCCTATAGGATCACTGAGTCAAAATCAACTCCATGGCAATGGGTTTTTTAGCTTCGCTTTGAACAGGAAAGAAAGGATTTACAAGCTTTCAAAGGTGAAAGGAAAGAGGCTGATGAGTGATTTTGGTCAGGGATTTCTTTAAAGCAAATATCTGGTTTTGTGGGTAAGAAAATCAAAGCAAGCTATCTGCTATCAATTTCTTTCTTTGACAGCATAGATAGGCCTATAATGAAAATCAAAACTTTTCTGTCTCAACTGTTCTATCACCCTGTTTTCCTCCCATGAGGTTTTTTTTTTTTTTTCTTTTATCATTTTGTTCTTTTTATTGGCTTTCCCTGTAATGAGCCAAGGATGAACTATTTTCATAGTTATTGCCTAGTGTGACTCTCAAATTATTTTTTATTTAGCCACATCCAAGTGTAGATTAAAAGTTGTTACTTTGAACATTGTCACCTCATCAGGTGTCAAGACCCCACCTGCCCTTTTCTGAGAACACAGGGACATTCATTACAATAGAAAGAGAAGGAAGAAACAAAAGGTGTTAAATATGACCGTCGATGTCCATGCAAAAAAATTATCTCCACTGGGAGAAGAAAATTCCTGTTGCCTCCCATTATATGTATTTATTTCTCAGCTGTCATATCACTTCAGGGCATTAAAGAAAAAAGGTACTGGCTTAAATGGAGAATATTAGTCACCCAGTGTAGAGTGTCTTTTGGTCCCTGTGGTGCAAAGGATTGCTTTTGTATGGCCTTCCTAGCCACGGTCTTGTAACTCTTACCAAAGATTGGGTGGGACTATATAAATAAGATGCTTGTGGCCCACCAAGGGCAGCTTGCTAATAGTGCAAATATGTGTATGGCACCCTTGTGGGAGTGGGACTATGCAAATAAACCATATGGAATGCTAACAAAGGGATTGGTCAGTTTTACCATCCTGCTAGGCTTAAAATGTGCCACCCTCGAGGTGGAAGGAGGCGGGGTCTCACTACCAGCAGGAAGAAGAGATGGGAGTGGATCTCTTTCTTTAGATCTGGGTTCCCTGTGCTGAGAAGCGCCTAGACAGAGGGGACAGAGAAAGACAGCTGTAACATCAGAGACAGCGCCAGATAGAGAGAAGCAGTGGCAGAGAAACAGCGGCAGAGAATTGGCAGCAGCAGAACCAGGAGATAGGTGCGAGATGGTGCAGTGGGCTTCCTGGCCTACAGAGAAGGTGGTTACAGTGGATGTCAGTGGCATCACTAAGGTGGAGTGGGGGGTGAGGATTGCACCCCCATGCCACTGTCAGAGGGAGTGACACCAAAATTACCCCAGGATCCATGGTGATGGAGGCAGTGCCAGTTTGGTGGGTGAGCCAGCACTGCAGGAGGAGGGAAGGGATGCTGGGGGTGGTTTCACTGGCTGGCACCACCCACCGAGGGCAGAGGGGTAACACCATGAGCTACTGCACTGGGTGACACCAACCTTAGTGGTACCTGGTGGATGTGCTGACTCAAGGAGCAAGAAAGCTGAAAGCCTTCAGAGGAGGCTTCCTGGTGGAATGAGGTGCCTCTGGGCATTTATTACCAAAGTTAAGGAGTTTATAACTCAGCAGAGGCTGAGCTTGTACAAGGGGCCAAGGAGCCAAAGGCCGAGAGGCCAACGACCATGGAGACATCTACCTGTGGGCATGGCTGAGAAACTTTCTTGACTGAAGAACTGTATCATGAGTTGTTCCTGATCCTAAATTGTAACCTGTTACTTCCCTAATAAATCCCATAATCTTTTTTTTTATAATTTTTATTGTGCTTTAAGTGAAAGTTTACAAATCAAGTCAGTCTCTCACACAAAAACCCATATACACACCTTGCTACACACTCCCAATTACTCTCCCCCAATGAGACAGCCAGCTGTTTCCCTCCACTTTCTCTTTTCGTGTCCATTTCGCCAGCTTCTAACCCCCTCCACCCTCTCATCTCCCCTCCAGGCAGGAGATGCCAACATAGTCTCAAATGTCCACCTGATCCAAGAAGCTCACTTCTCACCAGCATCCCTCTCTAACCCACTGTCCAGTCCAATCCATGTCTGAAGAGTTGGCTTCAGGAATGGTTTCTGTCCTGGGCCAACTGAAGGTCTGGGGACCATGACCACCAGGGTCCTTCTAATCTCAGTCAGACCATTAAGTCTGGTCATATGAGAATTTAGGGTCTGCATCCCACTGCTCTTCTGCTCCCTCAGGGGTTCTCTGTTGTGTTCCCTGTCAGGGCAGTCATCTATTGTAGCCGGGCACCATCTAGTTCTTCTGGCCTCAGGATGATGTAGTCTCTGGTTCATGTAGCCTTTTCTGTCTCTTGGGCTTGTAATCTCCTTGTGTCCTTGGTGTTCTTCATTCTCCTTTAATCCAGGTGGGTCAAGACCAATTGATGCATCTTAGATGGCTGCTTGCTAGTGTTTAAGACCCCAGGCGCCACTCTTCAAAGTGTGATCCAGAATGTTTTCTTAATGGATTTTATTATGCCAATTGACTTTGATGTCCCCTGAAACCATGGTCCCTGGGCCCCTGGTCCTGCTACACTGGCCTTCGAAGCATTCAGTTTATTCATGAAACTTCTTTGCTTTTGGTTTAGTCCAATTGTGCTGACCTCCCCTGTATTGTGTGCTGTCTTTCCCTTCACCTAAAGTAGTTCTTATCTACTACCTAATTAGTGAATACCCCTCTCCCACTCTCCCTCACTCCACGCTCTTGTAACCACACAAGAATGTTTTCTTCTCAGTTTAAACTATTTCTCAAGTTCTTATAATAGTGGTCTTATATTATACAATATTTGTCCTTTTGGAACTGACTAATTCACTCAGCATAATGCCTTCCAGGTTCCTCCTTGTTATGAAATGTTTCACAGATTCCTCACTGTTCTTTATCAATGCCTAGTATTCCATTGTGTGAATATACCATAATTTATTTATTATTCATCTGTTTATGGACGCCTTGGTTGCTTCCATCTTTTTGCTATTGTAAACAGTGCTGCAATAAACATGGGTGTGCATATATCTGTTGGTGTAAAGGCTCTTATTTCTCCAGGATATATTCCAAGGAGTGGGATTGCTGGATCGTATGGTAGTTCTATTTCTAGCTTTTTAAGGAAGCACCAAATCGATTTCCAAAGTGGTTGTACCATTTGACATTCCCACCAGCAGTGTAGAAGTGTTCCAATCTCTCCACAGCCTCTCCAACATTTATTATTTTGTGTTTTTTGGATTAATGCCAGCCTTGTTGGAGCAAGATGAAATCTCATCATAGTTTTGATTTGCATTTCTCTAATGGCTAATGATCGTGAACATTTCCTCATATATCTGTTAGCTACCTGAATGTCTTCTTTAGTGAAGTGTCCATTCATATCTTTTGCTCATTTTTTAATTGGGTTATTTGTCTTTTTATAGTTGAGTTTTTGCAGTATCATGTAGATTTTAGAGATCAGGCACTGATCAGAAATGTCATAGCTAAAAGCTTTTTCCCAGTCTGCAGGTAGTCTTTTTACTCTTTTGGTGAAGTCTTTGGATGAGCATAGGTGTTTGATTTTTAGGAGCTCCCAGTTATCTAGTTTTTCTTCTGCATTCTTTATAATGTTTTGCATACTGTTTATGCCATGTATTAAGGCTCCTAACATTGTCCCTGTTTTTTCTTCCATGGTCTTTATCACTTTAGATTTTATATTTATGTCTTTGATCCATTTTTAGTTTTTTTGCATGGAGTAAGTTATGGGTCTTGTTTCATTTTTTTGCAGATGGATATCCAGTTATGCCAGCCCCATGTGTTATAAAGACTGTATTTTCCCCATTTAACTGTTTTGGGGCCTTTGCAAAATATCAACTGCTCATATGTGGATGGAATTATGTCTGGATTCTCAATTTTGTTCCATTGGTCCATGTATCTGTTGTTGTATCAGTACCAGGCTGTTTTGACCACTGTGGCGGTATAATAGGCTCTAATATCAGGTAAAGTAAGCCCTCCGAAATGGAAATTTTATTGTATAAATTTTACTTGTTTTATAAATTTCATTTATTTTCAATTATTCAAATTGACCTGCTACAGTAGAACCAAATTTAAAAAGTGGCATAATTTTATATCCAGGTAAAACAAAATTGCAACAGCTAAGCAGAGTGTAAAAACAAAATCTCATGGAAGATTAAAAAAAAAAAGGATTTGTGAATCCCTAAAAATAATTCCAAAATTCCTTTCCTTTTTAAAACATAATGAATCAGAAGAGACTTCTTCCAATGAATACTTGAATTTAATGGGTGAAAATCATTGTACTAGTACTGCTAGTGCTGAAATTCGTAAAAACAATACAAATATAACAGAATTTCCTTCAAATTCTGCATCCATCCTTTGCTGTAGTAAAAAAATTAATACTGGGTGGAAAGTAAAACTATTTTAGAATCTGAAATTGTCACATTTGCAGACCCCATAAATTACAGAAATACAGATCTTGCTTTGTGGAATAATTATTCTTCTAACGATGAAAGTAGTAGATCAAAAGAGGGCCATGTGATTGTCAACATCATAGTGAACCATTTGAAAATTTGTGTTCAAAATTTCTGAACCGTAAACAAAGAACATTCTGTAGCCAGAATATATTTATAGGGTGCAAAGCTAATGGTGAAAATTATATTCACTGTATTCTCCATCAGTTGGCTCTGTATATTGTTTTGTTTGCAAACTATTTAGCCCTAAATCATTTAATTCTCAATTTGCTACTAATGGACTTATCAATTGGTGCAACTCAAATATTATTGATAAACATGAAAACAGTTAAATTCACAAAGATTATATATTATCATATTTAAATCAAAAGGATGGTTTTGGCTTAACTCAAAAACTGGAAACACAAATTAATGAAGAATGCCACTCTTGGAAAGCCATTTTGCAACACTTGGTTGCTGTCTTTATTATAATTGCTGAATGTGGACTACCTTTTTGAGGAAGAAATGAAACATTTCAGTGTCCACAAAATGGATATTTATTTGGCTTAATTGAACTTGTTGTTCAGCTTGATCCATTTTTAGCATGTCACATCTCGAAATATGGTAATACAGGAAAAAGCAACCCATTGTATTTGTCCAAACCATGTGTGAAAATTAATAAACTTAACAAGTGATAAACTTTGATCAACTGTTTTCAGTGAAATAATTATAGCTTGATATTTTGGTTTGTCTTTGGATTCCACTCCTGATCTTTCTCATACAGATCAGCTAAGTATAGTTTTAAGCTACATATCTCCAACAGATGGAAAATCTGTTGAGCAATTTATCACATTTACTAGCTTAACAAGTCATACTTGTGAAGAAATTGCAAATCAAGTACTTCACTATTTATGTGAAGTTTACAAAACTGATTTTTCTAAGTGCAGAGGCTGGTCCTGTGACAATGCTGCCAATATGTCAGGGCATTATAAAGGCACGCAACAGAACATTTTAGAATGTAATGAATGTGCCGTTTCATACCATGTGCTTCCCCTTCACTTAATTTTGTAGGACATAGCACAGTAGACTGTTGTCCAGAAGCAGATGATTTTTTTTTTCTACTGTTCAGCTACTCTACAGTTTTTGGCCATCTCCACCCACTGATGGGCAGTTCTTTAAACATAGTTAGGCAACTATCAATTATTAAAATATCTTTCTAATACATGCTGGGCAGTGCATGCTGTAGCAATGAGGGGAACCCTGGAATTGTACACTCAGATTCTAGATACCTTAGGAAATATTGCTGAAGACCAGACACAAAAAAGAGAAACCAAAAGAGAAGCTGAAAACATCACTGTCAAAATGCAAACACTAGAGTATGTATTTATGTTTATCATGTGGAATAATATATTGTAGCATTTTCATCAGACAAGTCAAGCTCTCCAAGATTCAGAAGTAAATTAAAGACATGCACAGATCTGTACCAGCGTTAACAGGTTATTTACATAATTTAAGAGATTTTGAAAACACAACAAAACAAATCCTGCCAAATATCGATTATCAAGCAGTTCACTGTTGCAGAAGCATTAGAAAGAAACAAGTAAATAACAGAAGTGCTTCAGAAGTATTGAGTGCCGGAGATCCATTTTGCACAACCACATACTACGCCATTATTGACATGAATCTTGCATGAAAAGAGTGGCAAAAGTGTATGAAGTTCTTTCAATAAGTTTTCCTTCTTAAACAATGTGGGTATACCTAATGAAGAATACATGAAGGCATCCAAGAAATTAGGGCAGCCTTATCCCGATGACGTAAATACAAACCTTTATGGAGAAGAGTGATGATTTCATTCTTACATGAGAACTATGTTTACAGATTCAGGAAAAATAAATGTTACTCATGTAGTCATGCATGATTCCACAACAGAAGATAAAATACAATGTGTATTTCCCAATATTGAAATTGTTTTATGCATTTTCCTAACTTTATCACAAACTGCACAACCTCTCATTTTTGTTTTCATCCTTAAAGAGACTCAAAAGCCCTCAGCATATAACAGTGATTCAAGAAAGACTAGATTTTTTATCCTTATTGTGTGTGGAAGTAGGTATTGTTTGGCAGCTTAATTGTGACAAAATCACCGAAGAATTTGTAAGAGCAAAGAATAGAAAGAAATGTTTTTAATTATAAAGTGTTAGAGTTGGAATATTTATCTAAACATAAAATATAGTAATTCATTGTAATATTTGTTTTCTGGTCATTAAGTTTTCTTTTATGACATGGTTTCATTTGTTTATTTGTAACTGTAGCATTTATTACGAAATAAGCATTGAAACTGAAGTATGAATGGTTTAAAGCAAAACCGATGAAAATCAATTTTTCCTTTTGGGAGAGCACCAGAATTTTACAATGATTCTTGAAACAACTAAGTTCACTAATTTTTTTTGCTGTAGAATATGTGGAATATTCTTTTTGTAGAAAATATGATATAGAGTAAAAATTTTAGTACCTTGTTCTCTTTGTTAAAGCCATCCACTGTGGTATTTCTGTTACAGCAGTACTAGATGACTAAGACAGAATTTGGCACCAGGAGTAGAGTGCTTCTCTAACAGATACTTAAAGTATGGAAGCAGTTTTGGAACTGTGAATGGATAGAGGACTCAGGGGAAAAGGAAGAGAACTGTTACACTGGAGGTAGCACAGATGGTGAGAAACAGCAGCAGAGAACCAGCAGCAGTAAAGAACTGGCAGGAGCAGAATAGGAGACCAGCGCGAGATGGTGGTGGAGCTGACCTACAGCAAAAGAGCTGAATGCCTTTGTGCAGGAGGCTTCCTGCCAGGGTTGATAGAGCTAGCCTTGCCGAGTCGTGGTGCAAGAGATTTGAGTGTCTTCCAGCTAAAGTTTACTGGCAGAGTGGGGTGCCTCCAGCCATTTATTGGTGGAGCTACAGAGCTTTGGAACACTTGCCCCAGCAGGGCAGATGTGGGCTTCCAGGAGGCCAAGGAACCTGGAAGCAGAAGCTGAAGAGACAAGGAACACAGGAAGCAGAGCTACCTCAGTCTCAAATGGTATGGCCACAACTTCTGGGGTTTCAAAATATGGAGCCCTGGCCTCTGGCGTTTCTAAGTGTGGAGTCAACACTCAGATGAACTAGGAAAATGGTGTGCCTAAAGCCGAGGGAGCAAAGTTGCCATTTAGCAAGCCTGGAAGGCAGAGCTGAAGCCCAGAGCTAAGAGCCTCCACTCTGAATCTGGAAGAGTGCAGCCAACACCCAGAGTCTGGAGGACAGGGCTATTCTGCCAATGGTCTCAGAACAGAGGATTATTTTCAAGACCTTGAGCACTAATGTAATGGGTTCTACTGACTTGCATGGTGCCTGTTATTCCTTCTTTCCCTCCAATTTTTCCCATTTGTAATTGAAATATCTAGCTTGTTCCTGTTCCACCATTGTATTTTGGAAGCAGATAACTTGTATTCTAGACGGAGAAGAACTTTTGGATTTGGACTTGGAGTTAAATTAAGAATTTTGCTATGATGTGATGGGGTGAATATATTTTACATGTGGCAAGGGCATGAATTTTGGGATGTCAAAGTTTAGAATGTCATGGATTGAATTGCATCCCCAAAAAATATGTGTATCAGTTTGGCTTGGCCATGATTCCCAGTATTGTGTAATTGTCCACCATGTTGTCATCTGATATGATTTTCCTATGTGTTGTTAAATCCTATCACTATGATGTGATGAGATGTATTAGCGGCAGTTATGTTGATGAGATCTACAAGACTATATTGTCTCTTAATCCAATCTCTTTTGAGATATAAAATAACCTCATACCACCAAAAAAGTAGTGCCAGGAGCAGAGCTCATCCTTTGGACCCAGGGTTCCTGTGTGGAGAAGCTCCTAGTCTGGGGAAAGATTGGCAAGGCACTTCCTCCAGAACCAACAGAGAAAGCTTTCCCCTGGAACTGATGCCCTGAATTTGGACTCTTAGCCTCGTAGGCTGTGAGAGAATAAATTTCTCTTTGTTGAAGCCATCCACTTGTGGTATTTCTGTTATAGCAGCACTAGATGACTAATACACCTGTATCTACTAAAAATTTTATAATCCAGTTCATCTCATTCCACTAAAATGGCATATACCACTTATACATTTAATGGCTAATAATATAGTCGCATTTAAAAAAGAAGTTACATCATGGGTAGCTAAGACACACACACACGTAAAACTCACATATCCCATTCAAATGCATTAGTAAACAAATGTTTAGGGCCCTCACATGCCTTAATTTAGCCACGGTCCTGAGTCCTGTAGACCAAGTGAAGGTCTTTGGCCACTTCCTTTAAAACTAAGGTTCACACAGAGATTGCTTCCAGATTTTGCCAAAAGAAAAATAACCTGTGTCTTGGTCTCTTCAATTCAGTGTGTTTTATTTTACCTACAGATTATTTTTTGCTTCTGCTTCTTTATAAATAAAGGAGTCACTTACCTGTCTTTTTTTCTATGTAAATCCAGAAACACTTTTACTAATTATCATGTGTCAAACATTTTCACTGTTGAATAAAGTGAGAATTATGGAAAATAAATTTAATTTTTTTGGTGAGAGAAGCAAATTAGAAAACACCATTTAAAAACGTATGTACACAAATTAAGATAAATTATATACTTCTTGGAGATTTAAATTTCCTTTTTTTTTTTTTAATCAAAGCAAAACATAAGTAAACCAAAACGCATAGCCATTGAGTTCATTCCGACTCATAGTGACCCTATAGGACAAAGTAGAACTGCCTCATCAGGTTTCCAAGGAATGGGTAGTGGATTCAAACTGCTGACCTTTTGGTTAGCAGCCTGGGCTCTTTACCACTGTGCCACAAGGGCCCCAAAATCCATACTAGAGAAAGAGGTGACGACTACTCAACAGTTCTCTCTCCCACCTCTCCTCACTCTGATCCTGCCCCAAGGGTCAAATGATTCTTGCACTGTTTTTTCTACTTTCATCAGCGTTCTATTTAAAGAGGTGTTGTTGTTGTTGTTAGGTGCCATTGAGTTGGTACAGATTTGGTCATTCTTTTCACTGTCCATGGTATATTTAATATTCTTCAATAACACACAATTCAAAGGTGTCAATTCTTCTTAGGTCTTCCTTATTCATTGCCCAGCTTTGGCATGCACATGAAGTGATTGAAAACACCATTGCTTGGGTCAGGTGCACCTTAGTCCTCAAGGTGACATCTTTGTTTTTTAACACTTTAAAGAGATCTCTTGCAGCCGATGTGCCCAATGCAATGTTTCTTTTGATTTCTTGACTGCTGCTTCCATGGGTACTGACTGTGGATTCAAATAAAATGAAATTCTTGACAACTTCAATGCTTTCTCTGTTTATCGTGATGTGGCTTATTGGTCCAGTTGTGAGGATTTTTGTTTTCTTTATGTTGAGATGTAATCCATACTGAAAGCTGTGGTCTTAGATCTTCATCAGTAAGCATTTCAAGTCATCTTCACTTTCAGCAAGCAGGTTGTGTTATCTGCATAACACAGGTTATTAAGGAGTCTTCCTCCAATTCTGATGCCTCATTCTTCTTCATATAATCCAGCTTCTTGGATTATTTGCTCAGCATACAGATTGAATAGGTATGGTGAAAGAATGCAGTTCTGATGCACACCTTTCTTGACTTTAAATCATGCAGTACCCCTTGTTCTGTTCGAATGACTGCCTCTTGATCCATGTACAATTTTCTGATGAGCACAACTAAGTGTTTCAAAATTCCCATTCTCTGCAATGTTTTCCATAATTTGTTACGATCCACACAGTTGAATGCCTTAGCATAGTCAATAAAAACGCAGGTAAACATCCTTCTGGTATTCTCTGCTTTCAACCAGGATCCATCTGACATCAGCAATGATATCCATGGTTCCACATCCTCTTCTAAATCCAGCTTGAACTTCTGGCAGTTCTCTGTAGATATACTGCTGAAGCTGCTTTTGAATGATCTTTAGCAAAATTTTGCTTACATGTGATATTAATTGTACTGTTCGATAATTTCTGTGTTCAGTTGGATCACCTTTCTTGGGAATAGGCATAAATATGGATCTCTTCCAGTCAGTTGGCTGGATAGCTGTCTTCCAAATTTCTTGGCATAGACAAGTGAGCACTAACAGTGCTGCATCCGTTTGTTGAAACATCTCAATTAGTATTCCATCAATTCCTGGAGCCTTGTTTTTCACCAATGTCTTCAGTGCAGCTTGGACGTCTTCCTTCAGTACCATCAGCTCCTGATCATATGTCACCTTCTGAAATGGTTGAAGGTTAACCAATTCTTTTTGGTACAGTGCCTCTGTGTATTCCTTCCATCTTTTTTTTTTTTTGATGCTTTCTGTATCATTTAATATTTTCCCCATAGAATTCTTCAGTATTGTAACTAGAGGGTTGAATTTTTTCTTCAGTTCTTTCAGCTTGAGAAATGCTGAGTGTGTTCTTCCCCTTTGGTTTTCTATCTCCAGGCACATGGCATCATAATACTTTATCTCTATCTCCAGGCACATGGCATCATAATACCTATTTGTCTTCTTGAGCTGCCCTTTGAAATCTTCTGTTCAGCTCTTTTACTTCACCATTTTTTCCTTTTGCTTTAGCTACTCAACCTTCAAGAGCAAGTTTCAGAATCTCTTCTGACATCAGTTTAGGTCTTTTCTTTCTCTCCTGTCTTTTTTAATGACCTTTTTCTTTTTTCATGTATGATGTCATATACATGTATGTTTACACTTCCAACATTGAATAAATCTCATACTTCTTTTGTTTAACCAAGCAAAGGTTCAGAGATAATCTTTTCCACCATAAAATTAAGATTCTGTGCTGCTTTTTTACTAAGGGCTTACAAGAATTTTCAAATGTTGCCAAGGACAGGGCTGTCTAGATAGTATTAAATAGGATAAATATTATTTGCTTTCAAAGGGAAATTGTCTCCAAGCACTGATAAAAATAATAGCTAGAATATCACCCGAGTGCAGGAAATTCATAATGCCCACCTATCGGAGGGTGAGTTGTCTTCAAATGTTTACTCAACTCCCATGCTGATTCAAGGCATTGATGAAGGAAAATGCCTGTTTCAAGGCATGAAAAGTATAACTTGGTGTAGCCTCTCTTCTCATGGTATGGTTCCTTCATATCAATAGAACTCAGTTTCTGTCTTTCTAAGTTCTCTCTCTTATTTCCCCACCCTCTTCCACCATTATACTTATTCACCTTTCTCTCATAGCAGGGGATTTTCTTCCTAGTTTCTGGGATAAGAAACACATTTTTCATGCATTTCTTTTTTTTCAAACATGCATTCCTAAATAGCCACTGCTTCTTTTTTTTTTTTTTTTCTTAGAGAAGCAAAAGGAACTGGGATATTTACATGTGAAATCCTGAAATTTACGCAAGCGAGGGTATGAGGCTTCCTGCAGTTCTAGGAGAAAAGGACTCCAGACATGCAGCTGCAGGAGCCTGCCAAAGTTTGTCAAAATTTATAGGTATAAGAGTGGGACAATAACAACTTTTGCTACACGTAGAGATGAATGGTAAGTGGTGTGTAATATATACATATTTCTCATTATCTATATGTCTATGTGGTTCTACTCTGTCCTATAGGGTAGCTATGAGTCAGATAGCACTGGTTTTTTTTTTGGGGGGGGGTCTGGGTATCTGGCTAAAACTTAATTCCTCTATATTATGGATTTGAATCCTGTCTCACCCAAAATATGTGTTGGATCCTATTGGAAGTAACCTTGTTTGGAAATTGTTTTTCTTTTTTATGTTAATAAGGTCACTTCAGTGTAGGGTATGTCCTAAACCTAATCACTTCTGACTTATAAAAAGAACAAATTAGACACAGATGCGAGCACAAACTGGGGAGGACAAATACCATGTATAGATCCTCGAGGACCCAAGGGACACTTGGGATACCTACAAGAAAGGAAACGACATGGCTGAGACTCTGATTGGAACTTTCAGCTTCCAGAATTGTGAAAAAACAAACTTGTTTTTAAAGCCACCCACTAGGAAAATAAGATGCTAAAAGAGGTAGCAAAAAGGATTGCATTGCAAATCAAACTCACAAGTATCAGACATTTTACTCAGTGTCAGGCTTTACTAGTAATTCCAATGATGCAATATCTGTGAGTCACAAAGCAGTGAGAAGTCTGTGTTTGCTACTTGCCAGTCTTTTCTTTCCCCCTTAGGGCATATTCTGGCCCAGATAAACAGATTAATATATGAGGTCTCTAAATGAAGTTTGCAACTATAAAAAGAGATGCCTCAGTTATGGGGATCTTTATTTTATACTTAGATGGTTATGTAATTTTCATGACACTTTCCAGAGTGCCACGCCCTAAATATCCATAGATTCCATATTTCTCCCCGGTAAACAATTGTAGACAATGGTTGGGTACATATTAAAAACATTTCATACATGAGGACTCTGGCTGGCAAACTTAACCAGTATTTGCTGGTAGATCTGTTACTGGCATGTGTACAAAGACCCTTAACCGGGTCACAGTCCTTTACTTCCTTCCTGGAGGTCCCTTCCTTAGCCTAAAAGGAGAGAATAATTTTATGCCCAGTACAGACAATTTCCTTTTCACTCTGAGCATGCAAAAATTTCACAAACACTTAGATTAAAATAAATTTCTCATTTGAGGCTATTGGAATATGTACCATTACTGTGCTCTAAAGCATGTTGTGTTAAACATCCAGGCAGCAAAAAGACATCAGATCTCACTGTGCATGTCTTAAGTGGACCTCAGTTTCCTTTCCTCGGGTTTTTGCTCAGGTTTGAATGACACTTTAGTTATTGGAGTCACCATTTGCCTTGAACAAGTGCACTGGGTAAGCAGTAAATTACAGGAAAGAGAGCACGGTGACCTGTGGTGGACACTAGGGAAGGAGAGGACTTGCAAGGAGTGATGAAGGTGTTGATCTGCATCTTTAGGAAGGACACATGACTTTTCAAAACAAATTTAAGTAAGGGAAGTTGAACTTTTTGGCAGAATTTCAATCTGAATTCTTTCCACCTCCTACCCTGAAAAAGGTTCTAGTGCAACCAGTTTATTTAGGAAGTGTACGGTATAAACATAGGGAAGGGATATTAACTCTAGGAAATGGGGTAAAACACAAGGTTCAGAACTGTCTCATCACAGGGCCAAGATTGCTGGGCTACACCACATCCTGAGCGTCATTGGTTAAGGCCTCATCCTTTTTTTTTTTTCTTTTTCTAGTGGTGACAGTAATTCCTCAGCATCTCTGGACTGCTGTTTGTGAGAGCATCAAGGCTTTCAGCAGTTCTGGGAGAAAAAATGGCCCAGACACAGAGATGCAGACACTCACTTGCCAGAACTCACCAAGAGTTTCAGTGGGTATGGGTGATGCAATGGCAACCTCTGTGACAGGAGGGGATGAGTGGCAGAGATTCTGTGGCACAACTGCCTATGCCCAAAAAGGGATAAACCTGGGCATGCAGCTTGGAAAGAATTAAGGGAGAAGTTAAAAATACACTGTATACACACACACACACACACACACACACACACACACACACACACACTTATATAGAAGCCCTGGTGGCACAGTGGTTAAGAGCTCAGCTGGTTCTTGGAAACCCTATGGGGCAGTTCTACTCTGTGTTATAGAGTTGCTGTGAGTGGGAATCCATGTCATATACATGTACATATATACACACACACATATAATGTGTATGTAGAGTCAGAATTCCAAACTGACTCAATGGCACACAACAATGACATGTGTGTATATACATATATATATACATACATATACACACATACATATGGTGTCTATTTATAGATGTACATAAGTGTGCATTTATATATGGTGTTAGGTGCCATGGAGTCAGTTCTAACTCATTCTGACCCTACGTACACAGAATGAATCACTGCCCAGTCCTGTGCCATCCTCACAATTATTGCTATCTTTGAGCCCATTGTTGCAGACACTGTGTCAATCCATCTCACTGAGAGTCTTGCTCTTTTGCACTGACCCACTACTTTACCAAGGAAGGTGTCCCTCTCCAGGGACTGGTCCTTCCTGATAACATGTCTAATGTAAGTCTTGCTATCCTTGCTTCTAAGGAACATTCTGGCTGTACTTCTTCCAAGGTAGATTGGTTCGTTCTTCTGGCAGTGCATGGTATATTTAATATTCTTCACTGCAGTGCAGTGAATTACTTAGTATGACCCTTACAGGAATAGTCTTTGTAACTCCTGTCAAATGACTAGGTGGGACTATGCAAATTAAGTGCTTGTGGCCTACCAAGGGGTTTGGATAGCTTGCTACCAATGTAAATAAGGTGTTGCATGGCACCCTCATGGGTGTGGGGCCATGCAAATTAGGTATATGGAACCCTAATGAGGAGATTGGTTAGTTTTGCCATTCCACTAGACTTAAAATGAGCCACCCCAGAGGCTGAAATGGGACCTTCATGACCACCAAGAAAGGAGTGGAGCACGTCCTTTGGATTTGGGATACCTGCACTGAAAACCTCCTAGACTGTGGAGACAGGGAGAGAGCTGTTACATTGGAGATGGTTAGAGATGGTGAGGAGCAGTGGCAGAAAAATGACAGCAGCAGAAGCTGCAGAACCAGAAGCCTTGCAGGAGATGGCATGGTGGGTTTGCCAGCCCCCAGAGCAATACTGCAGGAGGCTTCCTGGTGGAGTAGGGTGCCTCTGAGCACATGCAGTGGAGCTAGACTTACCAACCCACAGAGCTAGAGAGCTAAGTGCTTTTAGGCAGAGGCTTACTAGAAAATTAGGGTGGTTCTGGGCACTTACTGGCAGAGCTGAAAAGAGCTTTGTAACACTTGCCTGAGCAGGGCAGAAGGCAAGGGCCCAAAAAGAGACATGCCTGTGGCCTCAGCTGAGCAGAGGCTATCCTGATTGAAGAACTGTATCTTCAGTGTCCCTGAACCTGACTTCTAACCTGTTACTTCCCTAATAAACTTCATAATCATGAGAATTGTCTTTGAGTTCTGTGCGGAAGCTTTTTGACCTCCGAGTATGTGTATGTGTGTGTATGTGTTTGTGTGTATGGGCGTGAACACACAACAGTAATGGGAAGATATTCTGGTTCTACTTTTTTGGCCTTTGCCTCTCCTGGCTGATCTAAATGAGGCAGAGATGGGTAACATAGAAATGAGAGAGGGTTAGACCAACCACTTTGTGCAAAAAAAAAGAAATAAAAATCTACAGGAAATATAGACACAAAGCGTTGGGCTTGATTTGAAATGTATTGCATGTATGCTCTGGAGCAAGACTGCCTGGGTTTCAAATTTAAGCAATCTTGGACAATTTACTTGGCTTCACCCTACTGGACCTCAGTTTTTTCACCTATCAAGGATCGTTATAGTGTATTCCTTACCAAGCCATTTTTATACTCATGAGTTTATATGTGTAAAATGTTTTAAATTGTTTTATACAAAGTGAATATTTATTGTGATTAAAATAGAAGTCTGTGTAGAATTTATATTATACTAAATAAATTTACCTTTGTCTATTTTTTGATATTTTCCAAATATAGACTGTGATGTTCAAACATATAAAAAAAGACTCCCTGTCACTTCTCTGGTGCTAATCATAGGGTTCATCTTATAAAAGTACAGTGAGAATTTCCTGTTTTGTGATATCCGGAACATTTTAATGCTGGTCATTTTTCAGCTCCTTGCTTGTACTACACATAATGTGGCTTACAAAGAGGTGATTTAAGAACATTATCGAAATATGCAATTTTTCTTTTAAATTTCCTCATATGCACCTTTGAATTCCATAGCCTCCAGCTCAACTCTCTAACCCACCAGTGCTCTTCTCCAGACAGCACTCGTTTGTGCCTTCCCTGCATCCGCCTTGGAACATCATGTGTTTCCCCAAGAAGATTATACAGATATTACGTATCCGAGACAGATATCTCATGGACATGGCTAATATCAGGCAGAGCTTTAAGAGAAATAGGTATAAATGCTGTGGACATTTTTAGGCTAGCCATGTGGCTGTACTTTCCACACTGATTTTAATTTTCTGATTATAAATTCTCTAATCTAGAAAACATTGATGCTCTTTTAACAGGTTTTAAGAGTGGTTTCTGATGGAGGTACTCTAAAATCTGAAAAAGAACAAAATTTATGTGGTTAAGTCGTGATCAACATAATTCTGTCACAGAAATAGATAATCCCAAATATTAATTACACAATGTTTCAAAGTATTTTATTAAAAAATTGGCCATTTGTGCTGTGACATCCAAAGATCACCCCGATTTAGAATTTGACTCATTATACTGTTGTTAACTAAAACAACACTCTTCGGGGGTGTGCTGAAGTTAATGCAGAATCACCTAAGATTGATTCTGCATTAACATTTGATGATTTGTCCTAGGGGGAAAGTCCATACGCAAATAATTTTGGGTATGAGAAAATGTAATCTTCTTGTAATAAAGGGTGTTTATGTGTCATAATTCAATGTAGTGGAATACAAATCCAGCTCTCTGAGGTATAAGCATGCATTGGTTGTGGAACGTCTACAACCAGGTCCAGAGTGCTCCTGTCTCATCTCTTCACTGTAATATCTCCACAGAGCTATGAGCAGGAAGACACTTCTCAGAGCAGAGCCGGCATTAAGATTAGCAGAAGGACACTCTCCAGGTAGTGTTATTGTCCGTGACAATGACAGAAAGTGTTAAAGGAAAGACTCTAGGCCTAAACACCCTTTAATTTGATGTCCTACTCAAGAAATGGATACTTACCCACTTTGACGCTGTGAGAAAAATAATGTTATTCTTGAACCCTCAGTTTTCTCATCTACCTAATGGCAATCATACTTTTTACTTTTGTTGACAGAATAAAAGTAATGTCTGTTATGTAAGTGCATAAAAGAGAATCTGAGCCTATTGATCCCTTCTTATTCTAGAAGCTTCTTTACCAATTAAAAAGATAATGGTAAATTTGCTTTACTGTCTTCTAGAGATGGAGAGGATAGCACAGAAAATGTATGGATAGTCTCACTGAAGAATAAAGTACACCACATAAAAGCCTTGGCATTGGGTTGAGTCCTGAGTTGAATGTCTGTCTTTCAATATTTCATTGACAAAACAACTGTTTTATAAAATCAAAAAAATTTTTGGAATCTTTCTAATTGGCTTCTGTTTTTAAAAACTTTAGTCCCTTTGTTTGTTCTTTAAGTCTTTGCCTATCTCTCTTTTTCCAGTTTTTCAGACCACTCCATGGAGGTTGATTTCTGGAATCTTAGGAGTAATATGTCTTTTGTTGATGGCTATCTTGGGAATTTTCTTGAATAATTGGCAAGTTTCTTTAGACAAGTGTTTATAAAGGTCAAAACCATTATAAAACCATTTAGCAATGAAGATTTTATCTTACTAGTTTGTAATATTTTTTGTTATTTCATGGCTTCACTTAAATCTGCACCAAATTAAGTAAATTTCTCATTGTTTCTTACAGTATTCTCTCCAGGACTCATCATAGAACTCCAGGGAGGTAGGCTCCATACTGCACTCATAGCAACTTTATAGCACAAGGTAGAACTGCCCCATAGGGTGTCCAAGACTATAATCTTTATGGGAAAAGACTGCCACATCTTTATCTGGCCAATCAGCTGGTGGATTCAAATGACCAACATTTTACGTTTCAGTTAGCAGCTGAGCACTTTAACCGCTGCGCCACCAGAACATTTTCAATGTACTTTATTCTTTTTTGCCTCAGGAAACATGTTAAAATGCTTTCTCCATTAAAGACTCTCTTTGATCTAGTTACCCTGTTTATACTGCAGAGCTCAGCTTTGGGATCTCTTCTGAAAAAACTTAAAAAAAAAAAAAAAAACTTTTCTAGCTTTCTCCCATCCCATGTCCTGCTACGTGCTGTCTTAATATGATGAATATATTTTGTATACTTACCAAAGGTATCATTAAATGTAATTAATAAATGATTGGAAATTATATAATTCTGACTCCAGCTCTAGAATATAACTCTAGGGAAAAAGAGATCATTTCTGACTTGGTCACATTAACATTCTCTGAACACAGCATGCTGTGGAGTAAAAATATATAGTAGATTCTCAGAGAATATTTGTGGAAAATATTCATAAAAAACAAGTGATTTATGAATGATTAAATAGCATTGAAATTTTTAAATGTTCAGAGCCATCAATCATGTTTTGTTTTGTTTTTTCTTAGACTCTGACTGCTGTTCTTGTCCAGAAAAGTGGATTGGGTACCGATGCAGCTGTTACCTCATTTTGAATGCAGAAAAAACTTGAGCAGAAAGTAGAAATTTCTGTGCTTCTCAGAATTCCAGTCTACTTCAACTGAAAAGCAGAGATGAATTGGCATGTACTTTATTTTTGTTTCCCACATTTTTTTTTAAGTTTGAAAAATATAACATTAAAATAAGCTGAGCTCTATGACTCAAGTCTAATCATAAAGTCCATGGATGGTTACATTTTGTCAAAAATAAACAACCCAGAACACCATTAACAGATTACTATGTAGGTTTAATCGTAAATTTGCAAATTGGGACGATACACAACTTACCATGGAAATGAGTGCTCCAATTAATACAAATTTCAAAGTGCTTATCTACAATTTTATTAGTAACTTTGAGCAAAAGACCTCTGATAGGATGAGTGTGCCAGAGTACATCAATCCTGTAAGAGGGCAGTATGTGCTGCAATATCATCAAAGCTGAAATAGAAGCCTTGCTAAGACAGTCACAGAATCAGTGAGCCAGAGTCACAAGTCCTGAGGACTCTTGGAAACAGGACGTGTTCATTCACCTTTCTGTGTTTCAGTGAGCCTGATCACCTAGATGCAATTATGTGAAACAAGGCAAGCTACTTCTAAAGGTTAGTTACAGTTTAAGACATACAAAACTATATATATATTTATGATTATACAGCACATAGATTTCTAACATTTAATAAGATGACCTTTTGTCTTGTGGGTAAGAGAACTCTCTCTGTTCCCATAACGTACAATTTATCATTTTCTTTCACAATTTGAAAAATGATCTATTAATTCCCTGTACCTTGAAACAACCATTATAAACCTCATAAAAATCCTCAAAGATTTATATCATGGGGATAAAATTCAAGATGTTAGATAAAGTGCAATAAACTTTCCAGTGAGTAGTCAAAGAAGAAATGTGAGATCACTACTTTTACTCATTCAAGGAACCAACCTAATGACTGTACTCTTTAGTTCTTTTAATTGAGTTCAATTTCTTTTGTAATTACCTGCCTTTAGTCATATCTCTGGGATATATTGTGGAACCAGTATATTGGATATTGAATGGCACAAAAGGTTTGCACTCAACTGCTAATCTAAATGTTGGTGGTTCAAAACCAACCAGTGTGGGGGGGGGTGGCCAAGATGGCTGACTAGGTAGACGCTACCTCGGATCCCTCCTGCAACAAAGACTCGGAAAAACAAGTGAATCGATCACATACATGACAATCTACGAACCCTGAACAACAAACACAGATTTAAAGAGTTGACCTGAGTGACAGAGACGGAGAATGAACAACTACGGGGAAGCAGTGACTGTTTTCGGAGCCTGGAGCCAGCGTCCCAGCCAGGTAACCTTGGCTCCGGGCTTAGGACTGGGCACAGGGAAGCTGAACACAACATCTTGTGACGGCGCAAACACAGGGCGCAGTCCTAACCCCCTGAACTGACACCGGGAGGGGCCCAGCTGGTCCGCATGGGCAGCGTGGCGACGCGGCTGGTGGGAGAAGTCCCCGGGAGGCAGTGACTGATTTTGGAGCTGGGAGTGCAGCGTCCCAGCAGGGGAACCTTGACGCTGGGCTTTGGACTGGCAGTGGAGGATCTGACTGCGGCTTCAGCGGGCCAGACCCTCGGGGGCAATCTCCACACAGCCAGCACACATAGGTGACATGCCCCTCGGGAATCTCAGATAAAATAGTCATCCCAAGCAAGATAAGTAACTTTGTCTATATTCCGGGGTGCTACTCTCTCCTGTTTTTCTGAATCCTCCCCTCCCCTTCCCAGGTGGCTTCATTAACATTGGAATTTCCTAAGCCAGAGGGAGAATGGCTCTGGCTCCGCGGCTTTCCTTCTCCCCCCCCTTTTTTTTTTTTTTTTTGGTCTTTTCCTAACCCACTCTTCCGGCCTGAGAGAAGCAACCACAAAAAATGCAGGGACCAAAAATCCTTCCCTAATTGGAGTAAAAACACAGAACCAGCTCCAGCCAAGCATATATGATCCAAATCTTGGGCTTTCATCCTTACAGGGAACAAGGTGGCTGTTATAATGCAAAGGCAGTTCTGATAGGGATCTGACTGCATTTTTTTTTAGCGGATTTACTGGAAAAACAAGTTTCCCAGGTTTGATATCTCTTTTTATTCAACAGAGCCCTAACTGACCCACAACAGGGAACTGAGGGCTGAAGCTCCCCCCAGACCACCTAGCTTCTTGCTTTAGGGGTCTAAGGAGGGTGACACCTACCAATCTGTAGAGGTACTTGCATTGGGGGCCTAAAGTACAGCTGCAGAGCCCTCCCACCAAGGTGCTTTAGGAATAGAGACACATCTACCTCACTGACACTTGGGGGAAGCCTGTCAGCATCCTGTCCCCCAATGGAGTGTGAACCCCAGCTGCCAATAGAATCTGGTACACATAACTATCACCACTACTTCTTGAGGTGGATAGGTGTTAGGGTGCATCACACACTTGATGATCAAAAATCAGATTCTACTCAAGAATAGTGAATAGACTCAGACATATATATCTGGCAACAGCCCAAACCAGCTGGCAATAGGTCATAAGTAAGTCAATGGCTACAACAAACAAGACACCACAATCTAGTAGCCCATCCACATATAGTGATAGAAAACAAAACAAGATAAGACTCAGTGAGCAAATATAGAACAAATCACTACTATATCTTAGTAATGGCTTGGAGACAGCAGTCGATATCAAACCACATAAAGAAGCAGACCATGACAGCTTCTACAACCCCCCAAACAAAAGAATCAAAATCTTTCCCAAATGAAGATACAATCCTGGAATTATCAGATACAGAATATAAAAAACTAATTTACAGAATGCTTCAAGACATCAGGGATGACCTCAGAAATGAAATAAGGCAATCTGCAGAAAAAGCCAAGGAACACACTGATAAAGCAGTTGAAGAACTCAAAAAGATTATTCAAGAACATAGTGGAACAATTAATAAGTTGCAAGAATCCATAGAGAGACAGCATTCAGAAATCCAAAAGATTAACAATAAAATTACAGAATTAGACAACTCAATAGGAAGACAGAGGAGCAGACTCAAGCAATTAGAATGCAGAGTGGGAAATCTGGAGGACCAGGGAATTAACACCAACATAGCTGAAAAAAAATAAGACAAAAGAATTAAAAAAAACAAAGAAACCCTAAGAATCATGTGGGACTCTATCAAGAAGGATAACTTGCATGTGATTGGAGTCCCAGAACAGAGAGGGAGGACAGAAAACACAGAGAAAATAGTTGAAGATCTGCTGACAGAAAATTTCCCTGACATCATGAAAGACGAAAGGATATCTATCCAAGATGCTCATCGAACCCCATTTAAGATTGATCCAAAAAGAAAATCACCAAGACATATTATCATCAACCTTACCAAAACCAAAGATAAAGAGAAAATTTTAAAAGCAGCCAGGGATAAAAGAAAGGTCTCCTACAAGGGAGAATCAATAAGAATAAGTTCAGACTACTCAGCAGAAACCATGCAGGCAAGAAGGCAATGGGATGACATATACAGAGCACTGAAGGAGAAAAACTGCCAGCCAAAGATCATATATCCAGAAAAACTCTCTGAAATATGAAGGTGAAATTAAGATATTTACAGATAAACACAAGTTTAGAGAATTTGCAAAAACCAAACCAAAGCTACAAGAAATACTAAAGGAAATTGTTTGGTCAGAAAACCAATAATATCAGATATCAGCAAAACACAAGGTAACAGAAGAGAACATCCTGATATCAACTCAAATAGGGAAATCACAAAAACAAATTAAGATTAATTAAAAAAAACGCTCAAAACAGGGAATCATTGAAGTCAATACGTAAAAGATCACAATAATCAAAAAGGGACTGACTACAGGTGGCTTAGAACTGCCCTATGGAGAGGGATACAAGGCGATATAGGACAATATAAGTTAGGTTTTTACTTAGAAAAATAGGGGTAAATATTAAGGTAACCACAAAGAGGTATAACAACTCCATAACTCAGAATAAAAGCCAAGAAAAACGTAACGACTCAACAAACATAAAGTCAAATACTATAAAAATGAGGATCTCACAATTTACAAACAAAAACGTCTCAGCACAAAAAAGTAAGTGGAAAAATGAAATTGTCAACAACACACATAAAAAGGCATCAAAATGACAACACTAAACACTTATTTATCTATAATTACGCTGAATGTAAATGGACTAAATGCACCAATTAAGAGACAGAGAGTCTCGGACTGGATAAAGAAACACGATCCGTCCATATGCTGCCTACAAGAGACACACCTTAGACTTAGAGACACAAACAAACTAAAACTCGAAGGATGGAAAAAAAATATATCAAGCAAACAATAAGCAAAAAAGGAGTAGCAATATTAATTTCTGAGAAAATAGACTTTAGACTTAAATCCACCACAAAGGATAAAGAAGGACACTACATAATGATAAAAGGGACAATTGATCAGGAAGATATAACCATATTAAATATTTATGCACCCAATGACAGGGCTGCAAGACACATAAATCAAATTTTAACAGAACTGAAAAGTGAGATAGACACCTCCACAATTATAGTAGGAGACTTCAACACACCACTTTCGGAGAAGGACAGGGCATCCAGTAAGAAGCTCAATAGAGACACGGAAGACCTAATTACAACAGTCAACCAACTTGACCTCATTGACTTATACAGAACACTCCACCCAACTGCTGCAAAGTATACTTTTTTTTCTAGCGCACATGGAACATTCTCTAGAATAGACCACATATTAGGTCATAAAACAAACCTTTGCAGAATCCAAAACATCGAAATATTACAAAGCATCTTCTCAGACCACAGGGCCATAAAAGTAGAAATCAACAACAGAAAAACTAGGGAAAAGAAATCAAATACTTGGAAACTGAACAATACCTCCTGAAAAAAAACTGGGTTATAGAAGACATTAAGGAGGGAATAAGGAAATTCATAGAATGCAAAGAGAATGAAAATATTTCCTATCAAAACCTCTGGGACACAGCAAAAGCAGTGCTCAGAGGCCAATTTATACTGATAAATGCACACATACAAAACGAAGAAAGAGCCAAAAACAGAGAAGTGTCTCTACAATTTGAACAAATAGAAAGTGAGCAACAAAAGAATCCATCAGGCACCAGAAGAAAACAAATAACATAAACTAGAGCTGAACTAAATGAATTAGAGAACAGAAAAACAATTGAAAGAATTAACAAAGCCAAAACCTGGTTCTTTGAAAAAAATAACAAAATTGATAAACCATTGGCCAGACTGACTAAAGAAATACAGGAAAGGAAACAAATAACCTGAATAAGAAACGAGAAGGGCCACATCACAACAGATCCAACTGAAATTAAAAGAATTATATCAGATTACTACGAAAAATTGTACTCTAACAAATTTGGAAACCTAGAAGAAATGGATGAATTCCTGGAAAAACACTACCTACCTAAACTAACACAATCAGAAGTAGAACAACTAAATAGACCCATAACAAAAAAAGAGATTGAAACAGTAATCAAAAAACTCCCAACAAAAAAAGCCCTGGCCCGTATGGCTATACTGCAGAGTTCTACCAAACTTTCAGAGAAGAGTTAACACCACTACTACTAAAGGTATTTCAAAGCATAGAAAATGACGGAATACTACCTAACTCATTCTATGAAGCCACCATCTCCCTGATACCAAAACCAGGTAAAGACATTACAAAAAAAAGGAAATTATAGACCTATATCCCTCATGAACATAGATGCAAAAATCCTCAACAAAATTCTAGCCAATAGAATTCAACAACATATCAAAAAAATAATTCACCGTGACCAAGTGGGATTTATACCAGGTATGCAAGGCTGGTTTAATATTAGAAAAACCATTAATGTAATCCACCATATAAACAAAACAAAAGACAAAAACCACATGATCTTATCAAATGATGCAGAAAAGGCATTTGACAAAGTCCAACACCCATTTATGATAAAAACTCTCACCAAAATAGGAATTGAAGGCAAATTCCTCAATATAATAAAGGGCATCTATGCAAAGCCAACAGCCAGCATCACTCTAAATGGAGAGAACCTGAAAGCATTTCCCTTGAGAACGGGAACCAGACAAGGATGCCCTCTATCACTGCTCTTGTTCAACATTGTGCTAGAAGTCCTAGCCAGAGCAATTAGGCTAGACAAAAAAATAAAGGGCATCCGGATTGGCAAAGAGGAAGTAAAATTATCTCCATTTGCAGATGACATGATCTTATACACAGAAAACCCTAAGGAATCCTCCAGAAAACTACTGAAACTAACAGAAGAGTTTGGCAGAGTCTCAGGTTATAAGATAAACATACAAAAATCACTTGGATTCCTCTACATCAACAAAAAGAACATCGAAGAGGAAATCACCAAATCAATACCATTCACAGTAGTCCCCAAGAAGATAAAATACTTAGGAATAAATCTTACCAAGGATGTAAAAGACCTATACAAAGAAAACTACAAAGCTCTACCACAAGAAATTGAAAAGGACATACTTAAGTGGAAAAACATACCTTGCTCATGGATAGGAAGACTTAACATAGTAAAAATGTCTATTCTACCAAAAGCCATCTATACATACAATGTACTTCCGATCCAAATTCCAATGACATTTTTTAAGGTGAAGGAGAAACAAATCACCAACTTCATATGGAAGGGAAAGAAGCCTCGGATAAGCAAAGCATTACTGAAAAAGAAGAAGAAAGTGGGAGGCCTCACTCTACCTGATTTCAGAACCTATTATACAGCCACAGTAGTCAAAACAGCCTGGTACTGGTACAACAACAGACACATAGACCAATGGAACAGAATTGAGAACCTAGATATAAATCCATCCACATATGAGCAGCTGATATTTGACAAAGGCCCAGTGTCAGTTAATTGGGGAAAAGATAGTCTTTTTAACAAATGGTGCTGGCGTAACTGGATATCCATTTGCAAAAAAATGAAACAGGACCCATACCTCACACCATGCACAAAAACTAACTCCAAGTGGATCAAAGACCTAAACATAAAGACTAAAACGATAAAGATCATGGAAGAAAAAATAGGGACAACGTTAGGAGCCCTAATACAAGGCATAAACAGAATACAAAACATTATCAAGAATGATGAAGAGAAACCAGATAAATGGGAGCTCCTCAAAATCAAACACCTATGCTCATCTAAAGACTTCACCAAAAGAGTAAAAAGACCACCTACAGACTGGGAAAGAATTTTCAGCTATGACATCTCCGACCAGTGCCTGATCTCTAAAATCTATATGATTCTGTCAAAATTCAACCACAAGAAGACAAACAACCCAATCAAGAAGTGGGCAAAAGATATGAACATACTCTTCACTAAAGAAGATATTCAGGCAGCTAACAGATACATGAGAAAATGCTCTCGATCATTAGCCATTAGAGAAATGCAAATTAAAACTACGATGAGATTTCATCTCACTCCAACAAGGCTGGCATTAATCCAAAAACCACAAAATAATAAATGTTGGAGAGGCTGCGGAGAGATTGGGACTCTTATACACTACTGGTGGGAATGTAAAATGGTACAACCACTTTGGAAATCTATCTGGCATTTTCTTAAAAAGTTAGAAATAGAACTACCATACAACCCAGAAATCCCACTCCTCGGAATATACCCTAGAGAAATAAGAGCCTTCATAAGAACAGATATATGCACACCCATGTTTATTGCAGCTCTGTTTACAATAGCAAAAAGCTGGAAGCAACCAGGGTGTCCATCAACAGATGAATGGGTAAATAAATTGTGGTATATTCACACAATGGAATACTACGCATCGATAAGGAACAGTGACAAATCTGTGAAACATTTCATAACATGGAGGAACCTGGAAGGCATTATGCTCAGTGAAATTAGTCAGAGGCAAAAGGACAAATATTGTATAAGACCACTATTATAAGATCTTGAGAAATAGTATAAACTGAGAAGAACACATACTTTTGTGGTTAAGAGGGGGAGAGGGAGGGAGGGTGGGAGAGGGTTTTTTACTGATTAATTAGTAGATAAGAACTGCTTTAGGTGAAGGGAAGGACAATACTCAATACATGGAAGGTCAGCTCAACTGGAGTGGACCAAAAGCAAAGAAGTTTCCGGGATAAACTGAATGCTTCAAAGGTCAGCGGAGCAAGGGCGGGGGTTTGGGGACTATGGTTTGCGGGGAGTTCTAAGTCAATGGGCAAAATAATTCTATTATGAAAACATTCTGCATCCCACTTTGAAATGTGGCGTCTGGGGTCTTAAATGCTAACAAGCGGCCATCTAAGATGCATCAATTGGTCTCAACCCACCTGGCTCAAAGGAGAATGAAGAACACCAAGGTCACACGATAACTATGAGCCCAAGAGAGAGAAAGGGCCACATGAACCAGAGACCTACATCATCTTGAGACCAGAAGAACTAGTTAGTGCCTGGCCACAATCGATAACTGCCCTGACAGGGAGCACAACAGAGAACCCCTGAGGGAGCAGGAGATCAGTGGGATGCAGACCCCAAATTCTCATAAAAAGACCAAACTTAATGGTCTGACTGAGACTAGAGGAATCCCGGTGGTCATGGTCCCCAAACCTTCTGTTAGCCCACGACAGGAACCATTCCCGAAGACAACTCATCAAACATGGAAGGGACTGGACAGAGGGTAGGAGAGAGATGCTGATGAAGAGTGAGCTAATTATATCAAGTGGACACTTGAGACTGTGTTGGCATCTCCTGTCTGGAGGGGGGATGGGAGGACAGAGAGAGTTGGAAGCTGGCAAAATTGTCACGAGAGACTGGAAGGGCTGACTCATTAGGGGGAGAGCAAGTGGGAGTACGGAGTAAGGTGTATATAAACTTATATGTGACAGTCTGACTTGATTTGTAAACGTTCACTTGAAGCTCAATAAAAGTTAATAAAACAAACAAACAAAAAAACCAACCAGTGTGGAAGAAAGCCTTGGCAATTTTCTGCCGTAAAGATTACAACCAAGGAAATTCTTTGGAGTAGTTCTACTCTGTAACACATGGGGTTGCCATCAGTCAAAATTGACTCAATAGCAACTAGCAGGAAAAACAGCATCATAAAAATTGTCCCCTTCTTAACAAAAAGTGGAAGTTTCTCTAGCTGTGTGCAGAAACTGTGTGGAGTATAGGTTTAGTAGATTACATCCATATCTACTTCTTAAGATACTTTTGATTTGCAATCAAACTTCAGTGGTGATCCTCTATGAAGAAAGTGTTCCATGAAAACTCTGCCTCCCTTTATAGCATATTGCACTCCACAGCGAAGTGAGATTTTGTGGTATTGTTTTTTCCTTCATAAATGAATGTGTCTGGTAAAATAAATATGAACCCTGTGACTGCCCCTTCTAAATTAGAAGTTAAAAATGAATTTGGTTTGTGTGATTGATAGGCCAACTCTGATGCATATTAATCCCAGGGTAGGTTCAAGTTAGCTTCATATGTCTGTCTGTGTTTTCAAGCAGGATTTTTTGAACTACCGTCGACAGTTTTACTGGCCTGGGATCTCTTATAATGAAACACATGGCACCTGGTTGTGGGAGGATGGCTCTGCTCCCTCCCAGGATCTGTAAGTTTCTGGTAATCAGATACCTTTCCTGTTCTTTGTGGGTTAATATTTAGATCTCACCAGCACAGGTACCACCTAGGAGCGCTACGAGAAAGGTAAACTGTCTAGGGCACGCCATGACTGAAAGGAGAATGGTGCAACTATATACAATTTTAGCCCAACTCAGAAAATCCAAGTCTTTCCTCAGGTGACATGAAAACTGGTGTACTTATGTCAATGAAAAACTTTTAATATATGATTTTTTTTTTCCTTTGGTACGAACACATGGTATGTGCATGCACACAAGCTCTCATACATAAAGGAAGCCCATGAAAGTGGTATATTTCTTATTCTGATGGAGTCCAATATTCTCAGCATCCTCTGGTGTTTCAAATATCCTGGCCATGTTGTTACTGTTGTTGTTAGGTGCCACCGAGTTGGTTCTGACTCATAGCGATCCTGTATACAACAGAAGAAAACACTCCCTGGTCCTGTGCCATCCTCACAATCATTGTTATGCTTGAGCCCATTGATGTAGCCACTGTGTCAACCCATCTCATTCTTGAGTGCCTTCCAACATGAGGGGCTCATCTTCTAGCACTATATCAGGCAATGTTCCACTGCTATTCATAAGATTCTCACTCTCCAATTTTTTTAGAAGTAAATTTCCAGGTCCTCCTTCATATTCTGTCTTAGTCTAGAAGCTCCCTTGAAACCAGTTCACCATGGGTGACCCTGCTGGTATTTGAAATACGTGTGGCAAAGCTTCCAGCATCACAGCAACACGCAAGCCATCACAGTATGACAAAATGACAGATGAGTAGTGGATTCTGGGCTTATTTTCTATGTTCATGTAAACTTTGAATGTCATTGTTACTTCTAAACATGGGACTTGCAACATCATGCAGTGACAAATTGTATGCTTTGATTTGTCCCCCTAGACTGTATTAGCTGATACATCTTTAAAAAATATGTGGGTAAAATATACATCAAAACCATTAACAGCAACAGGAATTACAAAGAATTAAAAAAATTCCTGGCCTCAATGCTTACTGATTATTGAGGAAATGACTCATTTTATGTAACTTTGTACTCTGAAACCATGAAATTTGTGGCTATTAAATGAAAAACATAATAAATGAATGCCTTATCTTATTCAAATGCTTAAAAAATTCTATTGTTTAATCAAAAACAACATTATCATAAATATTCTCATTTCCTTTTGTTACGTGGCATCATTTTCTTCATTGCAGATTTTCATTCTCAGACTTTGAACCCAAGGAACTGTATAGCGTATAGTCCAAACAAAGACATTTTGGATGAACCCTGTGGGGAAAAGAATCCTTATATCTGTAAGCAACAGCTTATTTAGTGTTTCTTGGGACATGGCAGGGCAAGGGGAGCAGGGAGGTGTAATGCAAGCCCGGGATTAATAAAATTAGCATCTTCATCTCTGACGTAGTTATAAGTTATCTACTTCTGAGGTCTGCAAAACATTGACATTTATGTCTTTTCATATACTTTACATGTATTTGAAGCCACATGCTTTAACATTGTTAAAATGTCTGTGCCTACACCTGAAATTATAATGCATCAAGGTAAAGAATTTTGTGAATATTTTTACGTTATCATATGGGTTTTTAATACTAAATTTTATGTAGTTTTATGTACACATTCCTGCAAATTCTCTGTAAAAATTTAAATAAATTTGACTTTATATTGAATAATATATGTCAATCTCGTTTTAGTTCTTTGTATAACATACTATATTGGGAAGTCTCATTCTCACCTTACTTTCCTGAAAGTTAGCTTTTTCTGAACATGTACATATATAAATATACAAACACACACACATACACATATATGTATATATCCCTATATATATCCAGATATAATATATATGTATATATACACACAAATATATGGAAGCCCTGGTGGGGTAGTGGTTAAGAGCTAAAGCTACTTAACCAAAAGTTCGGTAGTTTGAATCCAACAGGCACTCCTTGGAAACCCTATGAGGCAGTTCTACTCTGTCCTATAGGGTCACTATGAGTCAAAATCGACTCAATGGCAATAACTGATCTTGGTAGTTTTAAAAGTATAATAATGTCATGGATTCCCCCACGTGTCTGTCAGTTTATTGTACTGTGGGGGCTTGCGTGCTGCTGTGATGCTAGAAGCTATGCCACCAGTATTCAGATACCAGCAGGGTCTCCCATGGAGGACAGGTTTCAGATGAGCTTCCAGACTAAGACAGACTAGGAAGAAGGACCCAGCAGTCTACTTCTGAAAAGCATTAGCTAGTGAAAACCTTATGAATAGCAGCATAATATAGTGCTGGAAGATGAGTCCCCCAGGTTGGAAGGCACTCAAAAGATGACTGGGGAAGAGCTGCCTCCTCAAAGTAGAGTTGACCTTAATGACATGGATGGAGTAAGGTTTTCAGGACCTTCATTTGCTGATGTGGCATGACTCAAAATGAGGAGAAACAGCTGCAAACATCCATTAATAATAGGAACCTGGAATGTATGAATATGAATCTAGGAAAACTGGAAATCATCAAAAATGAAACGGAACACATAAACATCGATATCTTAGGCATTACTGAGCTGAAATGGGCTGGTATTGGCCATTTTGAATCAGACAATCATATAGTCTATTATGCTGGGAATGACAACTCGAAGAGGAATGGTGTTGCATTCGTTGTCAAAAAGAAAGTTTCAAGATCTACCCTGAAGTACAATGCTGTCAGTGATAGGATAATACCCATCCATACGCCTACAAGGAAGACCAGTTAATATGACTATTATTCAAATTTATGCACCAACCGCTAGGGCCACAGATGAAGAAATAGAAGATTTTTATCAGCTGCTGCAGTCTGAAATTGATCGAACATGCAATCAAGATGCATTGATAATTACTGGTGACTGGAATGCGAAAGAAACAAAGAACGATCGGTAGTTGGAAAATATGGCCTTGGTGATAGAAGCAATGCCGGAGATCGGGTGATAGAATTTTGCAAGACCAACAACTTCTTCATTGCAAATACCTTCTTTCACTAACATAAACGGCGAATATACACATGGACCTCGTCAGATGGAACACACAGAAATCAAATTGAGTGCATTCGTGGAAAGAGATGATGGAAAAGCTCAATATCATGTCAGAAAGGCTGGAGCTGACTATGGAACGGACCATCAATTGCTCATATGCAAGTTCAAGCTGAAGCTGAAGAAAATCGGAGCAAATCCACAAGAGCCAAAATATGACCTTGAGTACATCCCACTGGAATTTGACACCATCTGAAGGATAGATTTGATGCTTTGAACACTAATGACCAAAGACTAGATGAGTTGTGGAATGATAGCAAGGACTTCATCCGTGAAGAAAGAAAGAGGTCATTGAAAAGACAGGAAAGACAGAAAGACCAAGAAGGATGTCAGAGGAGACTGTGAAACTTACTCTCGAACGTCAAGCAGCTAAACAAAACAAAGAATTGATGAGGTAAAAAAACTGAACAGAAGATTTCAAAGGGCCTCTCGAGAAGACAAAGTAAAGTATTATAATGACGTGCAAAGAGCTGGAGATAGAAAACCAAAAGGGAAGAACACTCTCAGTGTTTCTCAAGCTGAAAGAACTGAAGAAAAAATTCAAGCCTTGAGTTGCAATAGTGAAGGATTCCATGGGGAAAATACTAAATGACACAGGAAGCATCAAAAGAAGATGGAAGGAATACCCAGAGTCATTATACCAAAAAGAATTAGTCAATGTTCAACCATGTCAAGAGGTGGCATATGATCAGGAACTGCTGGTACTGAAGGAAGAAGTCCAAGCTGCTCTGAAGGCATTATCGAAAAACAAGGCTCCAGGAATTGATGGAATATCAATTGAGATGTTTCAACAAACAGATACAGCCCTGGATGTACTCACTCATCTATGCCAAGAAATATGGAAGACAGCTTCCTGGCCAACGGACTGGAAGAGATCCATATTTATGTCTACTCCCAAGAAAGGTGATCCAACCGAATGTGCAAATTATACAACAATATCATTAATATCATATGCAAGCAAAATTTTGCTGAAGATCATTCAAAAATGGCTGCAGCTGTATACTGACAGAGAACTGCCAGAAATTCAGGTCAGTTTCAGAAGAGCACGTGGAACCAGGAATATCACTGCTGATATCAGATGGACCCTGGCTGAAAGCAGAGAATACCAGAAGAATGTTTACCTTTGTTTTATTGACTATGCAAAGGCATTCGACTGTGTGGATCATAACAAACTATGGATAACATTGCCAAGAATGGGGACTCCAGAACACTTAATTGTGTTCATGAGGAACCTTTACATAGATCAAGAGGCAGTTGTTTGCACAGAACAAGGGGATACTGATTGGTTTAAAGTCAGGAAAGTTGTGCCTCAGGGTTGTATTCTTTCACCATATCTATTCAATTTGAATGCTGAGCAAATAATATGAGAAACTGGACTATATGAAGAAGAACCGGGCATCAGCATTGGAAGAAGACTCATTAACAACCTGTGTTATGCAGATGAAACAAGCTTGCTTGCTGAAAGTGGAGAGGACTTGAAGCACTTACTAACAAAGATCAAAGACCACAGCCTTCAGTATGGATTGTACCTCAACATAAAGAAAACGAAAATCCTTACAACTGGACCAATGAGCAACATCATGATAAATGGAGAAAAGATTGAAGTTGTCAAGGATTTCATTTTACTTGGTCCACAATCAACAGCCATGGAAGCAGCAGTCAAGAAATCAAAAGATGCATTGCATTGGGTAAACCTGCTGCAAAGGGCCTCTTTAAAGTGTTGAACAGCAAAGATGTCACCTTGAAGACTAAGGTGCACCTGACCCAAGCCCTGGTATTTTCAATTGCATCATATGCATGTGAAAGCTGGACAATGAATAAGGAAAACCAAAGAAGAATTGACTCCTTTGACTTGTGGCGTTGGTGAAGAATATTGAATATGCCATGGATTGCCAAAAGAAAAAACAAATCTGTCTTAGAAGAAGTGTGACCAGAATGCTCCTTTGAAGCAAGGATGCGAGACTGCATCTTACATACTTTGGACATGTTGTCAGGAGGGATCAGTCCCTGGAGAAGGACATCATGCCTGTCAGAGTACCGGGTCAGAGGAAAAGAGGAAAACCCTCAACGAGGTGCTTTGACACAGTGACTGCAACAATGAGCTCAAGCATAACAAAGCTTGTGAGGATGGCTCAGTACCGGGCAGTGTTTGTTTCTGTTCTGCATAGGGTCGCCATGAGTCGGAACTGACTCGACGGCACCTAACAACAACATCATGGATTGAATTATGTCCCCTCCAAAATTATGTGTATTGACTTGGTTAAACCATGATTCTCAGTATTGTGTCGTTGTCCTCCATTATGTGATTGAAATTTTATGTTGAGAGGATTAGGCTGGGATTGTAACAGTACCTTTACTCAGGTTAACTCCCTGATCCAAGGTAAAGGGAATTTCCCTGGGGGTGTGGACTGAACCACCTTTTATCTCTCAAGAGATAAAAGAGAAGTGAAGCAAGCAGAGAGTGGGGATCTCAAACCACCTAGGAAGCAGCACACGGAGAGAGTGCATCCTTGGGACACCAGGTCCCTGTACCTGAGAATCTCCTCGACCAGGGAAGGATTGAGGACAAGGATCTTACTCCAGAGCTGACAGAGAGAGAAAGCCTTCCCCTGGAGCTGATGCCTTGAATCTGGACTTTTAGCCTACTTTACTGTGAGGAAATAAATTTCTGTTTGTTAAAGCCATCCACTTGTGGTATTTCTGTTAGGGCAGCACTAGATGGCTAAGACAATAGTCCCTTTTTGTGCCTATTTTGTCACAATTCTTACAAATTTGTTCATCCAAATATAAAAGCTGTAGGCAAAATCTTAACCTTCTACCATTTAAGACATTTTTATATTTGATAAAAAATGATCATAATTAAGCAGCTTTCTGCTGTTTTGCTGATGTCCAACACTAAAACCAAGAAAGGGTAGATTTTCTGGTATACACATACAAAGAAATAGCATGCAATGATAAAGCATAAGGACTAGCCTGCGGAAGATAACATGGGTGAATCTGGAGGACGTTATGCTGAGTGAAATAAATCAAGCACAAAAGAGCAAATGTTGCACAGTACCACTTTATAAAAATTCAAGAATAGGTTTGCACACAGAAAGCAGCATTCTTTGATGGCTATCAGCGATGGGAGGGGAGGAAGGGAGAATCACTTACTAAATAGTAAAACGTAGACAGATGTTAATTCTGGTAAAGGCAACAGAAAATATTGGAGAAGTCAGCACAATGTGACCAAGGTAAGTGAAGACACTGAGGGATAGATATCTACGAGTAAAGGACAACCATGGTAGATGCTGTAACATACACAATTCTGCAACAACAGTAATGACAACCAACAATTTGTGAGTGGTTATACAGGTAGATATGTATGCTACGTAGGTGTGGAGGGTGTATGGGGGTGCAGTGTGCATGCATAAATAGGTACAGTTGTGAGCCTTTGTATATACATATTTGTATGTGCTGCATATATATTCATACATATAATAGAACACATAGGAGGGACAGTAATGGAAACTTCTTAGGCATATATTCAAACACTTGGTGGGACTGAGTTAATAGGCTTGAAGGCTAAGGACCATAGTGCTGGGGGACAATTAGGTCAATTGATATAACGTAGTTCATAAAGATAATGTTCTTCATACTTGTTTGGTGAGGAGTGTCTGGGATCTTAAAAGCTTGTGAGTGATCTTCTGTGATACAACTATGGGTTTCTTCCCATCTGGAGCAAAGGGGGGTGAAGGAAACCAAAGGCTCAAGGAAGCAAATAGTCTATAGGACTAATGGCCCACATGAACCACAGCCTCCTGCAGCCTGAGACCAGAATGTCATGGAAAAAATTGTGTATAAATTGTTGAATGGGAAACTAATTTGCTGTGTAAATTTTCACCTAAAACACAATAAAGTCTTCAGAAAAAAAAGGGTGATAGATTTCAAATTAGGTAAAGAATCATTTTTATAAACATCACGTCTTTCAACTTGGATTTGCATAAAAGCTATGAAGGAAATTTCATATTCACATTCTTCAGTGAGGATCTAGATTTTAGCAATTATGGTGGTTGAGTAAAGGCAGCTTTATAAACACAATGTACACAAATTAAAAAGATGGAAAATTTTTGAATTCATGGAAGCTGAGAAATCCAGTCACGAATCTTGCTTTTTTGTTGTTGTTGTTGTTTTTGATGTAAAGCTCATCTTTACAAAAAGGTTCATCTATAGGAATAGCAAAAAAAAAAAAAAAAAATTAGCTTATTGTCTGAGCCCTAGTGGCGAAGCGCTTAAGAGCTACGGCTGTTAACCAAAAGGTCAGCAGTTTGAATCCACCAGCTGCTTCTTGGAAAACCTATAGGGCAGTTCTACTCTTTCCTATTGGGTCACTATGAGTCAGAATCAACTTGACATTAGTGAGTTTGGTTTTTAGTTTTCGTTAGTTATGGCCAAGGTGATTCTCACTCACAGCAACCCTATGTGTGCCAGGGTAAAACTATGCTCCATAGGGTTTTCAGTGTCTGATTTTTTGGAGTAGATCGCCAGGACTTTCTTCAAAGATGCATCTGGGCAGACTTGAACTTCCAACCTTTCAGTGAACAGCCAATTATGTTAACATTTTGCACTCCCTAGGAATATTATGATGGTTAAAAAACAAAAGACAAAGAAGCAAAAAACCCATGAAACTTATTTTTGAATGGAGTTTGCTTTTATATGAGAATGAATGATAAATTGTATGTCCAGAGACATTATAAATCAAGGTTTCTGCTCTCAAAACGCACAGTCTACCTATCTTACATTTGAAATTCTCACTAATGTCCTCTTTTGAAGACATATGGGTGTTAATGGAAATAACAGAATATTATCTGAATGAGATAGCACAATAAACAATTAAATACTTGACATACTAGTAAAAATAAGGTTTATTAGAACAGCTACAGTCATGTTCAAAGGATCTTAAGGGACTGGAACACTGGAGAGTAAGTGCTGAAAGATTTCAAGGCAAAATGAGTGAAGCGTTGACATTTGGCTTAAGCCAGGTGTTTTAGGCTGAGTTCTCTACAGAGGCAAAACCAATGAAGTGTGTATACACATACATACACATATATATGGAGCCCTGGTGGTGTACTGGTTAAGTGCTACGGCTGCTAACCAAAAGGTTCACAGTTTGAATCCACCAGCTGCTGCTTGGAAACTCTGTGGGGCAGTTCTACCCTGTCCTATAGAGTCACTATGAATCAGAATTGACTTGATTTTTTTTGTTTGTTTTTATATATATATATAGAGAGAGAGAAAAAGAGATTTATATCAGGGAAATGGTACACATGGTTGTAGAGACCAGAAAATCCCAAGTCCATGGGTCAGGCTGGAGGCTTCTCCTGACTCATGTAGCTGAGATCAGCAGGTCAGACAACAGGCTTCTGGCTCACAGACTGTGGATGCTGACAAATCCCAAGATTGGTGGGTATGTTGCTAGCTCAAGTCCCAGGAACTGGAGGTCAGATGAACAGAACAGGAGGCAGCTGCAGGATTCAGAGTGAGGAAAAGTCAGCGAGCTTTGCCAGAAAGTTCACATATATCGAATGCAGGCCACCACTTCAAGGAAATTTCCTTTCAGCTCCTTGGCTGCTCATAGCAGATCTCACCACGGAGGTGATTACATCATTGCATAGCTGTCGAACTACCTCATAACTGCCAAACCACCGAGAATCATGGCCCAGCCAGTTGATACACAAACTTTAACCATCACATCAGGTGAGGGAGCTTTAGGGCACAGATGTATATGTGTGTGTGTGTGTACATATCACAGTAATGAGAGGTCTGAGGTTTAATTTTATGTGTCAACTTGGCTAAGCCATGATTACCAGTGGTTTGGCCAAATACTAGTTGCTGTTCTATAACGTAATGTAATATAATGTAACAATCTTGTGTAATGTAATCTAATGTAATCAATCAAGCAGTTGAAAGTGGTCTTTCCTTAGGTTATTGCCTGCCTTCAGACTATGAATAGATACCTTGTCAGAACTCTCTCCCTCTTTCTCTCTCAACTCTGTAATTTTCCCTCTTCCGACCTACAGATCTTGGGATGCAAGCCTGCGGGAGTTTCCATCCAGTGCCTGACCTATAGATTTTGGACCTGCCAGCCCCTACAATCCTGTGAGCCAGAATAAGTCTCCAGCCTGTCACCTGACCTATGAATTTTGAACTTTCGAGCCCCACAATTGTGTGAGCCAGTCCCTTGAAGTAAATCTCTCTCATATATTGCTCATGTGCCCTGGAGCAAGATTGCTTAAGTTTTAAACTTAAGTAACCTTGGACAAGCCACTTAGCCCTTCTAGGCCTCATTTTTCTCACTGGTGAAATAGGATATTTATAATATCTTCCTTATCCAGTCATTTTTATAAACATATGAGTTAATACATGTAAAAAGATTTAAACTGTGTTTTGTACAAAGTGAATTTTTATTATTTTTAAAATAGGAAAATTATATGTAGAATTTTATTGCAGTGAGTACATTTAACTTTTGTTTGTCCATTTTTTGGATATTTTCCAAATATATTTTGAAGATGACTTTGATGTTGAAACACTAAAAGTAAAAACAAAACACAAACTCCCTCTCATCTTCTTTTCTGCTAATCAAAGGGTTTCTATTGCAAAAATACAGTGAGAATTTCCTGTATTGTGATATCTGGAACATTTTAGAAGCTGGTAGTTTTACTGCTTCTTGGTCAGTACTACACATATGTGGCTCACCAATAGATGATTCAGGAACATCCTGTAAATACACATTTGTTTCTTTTAAATTACTTCGCACACAGCTTTCGGATTCCTTTGCTTCCAGCCCAGCTCTGTGATCGAGCACCACTCTTTCCCAACAAGCACTCCTCGGGCCTTCCCTGCATCCACCTGGGACATCATCTCTCATGGCAGGTACGTGTGCCTCCAGTCAGAAAATCAACAGATAAAGGGACCCAAAACAGGCAATCCACGGACATGGCTAATTTTAGGGCAGAGCTTTAAGAAAAAGAGGCATAAGTGACAGTGGATTTTTTAGGCCTTCCCTATGTCAGTAACTTCTACATTTATTTGAATTTCTTGATTCATCATTCTGTAATTTATAAGTAGCCTGGAAAGCTTTTTCAACAGAGCGGGTTCCAATATGGAGAGGTCTTAATTCTGAATGAGAAATGAATTCCCCTGGTTATATTATGATCAATATAATTCTAGCATAGGAATAAAAAGATAACGGTAGCTATAAATGACACGGTGTTTAAAGTGTTTAATTTTTTTCTTAGCACTTGTCTTGGGACTCCTAAATCTCGCCCAGACTGACGGTTTAAACACTGTACTATTGTCACTGACATTACTCTTTGGGAGTGTGCTCAAGTCCATGCACTATCTACCAAGGTTGAATTTTTTCGGGAAAAAACATATAACCAAGTAATTTTGGGTAAGAGCAAAAAAAAAAAAAAAAAAAAGTTCTTTATGTATCATAATTCAGTGTGCTGGGAAGTGAACTCAGCTCACCAGAGAATTACTCTTTACATTGGTTTTAGAATCTCTCATCCCCAGGTCCAAAGTGCTCCTCTCTCTTTGTGTTCTTATACTACGTCTACAGAGCTATGGGCAGCAAGACATTTCTCAAAGCAGAACCTGTACTGAGATTAGCAGGAAGACATACTACCAAATGGTATTATTGTCAGGGACCATGGTGGAATACGTTACAGGAAAGACACTAGGCTTAGACAGGATTGAATTTCATGTCTGACTTGCACACTTGCTAGCTTTGGTACCTTGAGAAAATGATGTTAGTCTTGGACCCTCAATTTTCTCATCTACCTAGTGGGAACCAGGCTATTTACCTTGTGATTTTTCCTGAGAGAAGGAAAGTAAATGCCTGTAATGTAAGCACATAAAACAGAAGTTGAGGCCCCTTGATCACTTTTTCCACTAGATCTGTAAGCCTCTTTGCCAGTTAAAAAACAAAAACAAACAAAAAAACTAATGCTAAATATACTTACAGAGTTGGTAGAGATGAAAATGTGTGGATAATCTCACTGAGGAATAATATACCCCACCGCCCCCCTCCCCCAAAATATGTTGATATTGGTTGAAGTTTTAAATGGACTGTCTTCCTTTTCCAGTTGTTCACTGGCAGGCTGATTGTGTTAGCACGTAAAAGACCTGAAGACTCAAATATTTCTCTGTATATCTGTGTGTGGATCCTGACACTTCTGGATTTTCTCTCACTGGTTTTGCGTTTAAGAGCTACAGCCACTACACATTTCCTCTTTAAATCTTTGCCTTTTCTCTCTTTTTCTGCAGCTTTTCAGAACAATTTATGGAGCCTGATTTCTGGAACCTTGGCAGTAGTGTGCCTTTCGTTGATGGCTACTTTGGGAATTTTACTGAAAAATCGTAAGTTTTTCTAGGCATCTTGTAAAGATCAATGCTATGATAAAACTATTTAATAATATAGTGATATACAATGCATTTTGCTAGTGTGTAATATTATATCATAGATACACTTAAACCTGTACTTAATAATATAAATTTCTTATAATTTCTTATTGCATTTGCCACAGAAAGTACTCAGCCAACACCCTCTCCAGGATCCACTATAGAACCCCAGAGAGGTAGGTTCCAGTGTTTGAAAATATTTGGTTTCGGTAGAATATTAAAATAGAAAATTTCTTTTTTTTTTTTTCCAGAGAGGAGCATGATGGTATATCACACATAGTAATATGTTTACTTCCCTAATTTTAGAACAGTCTCATTCTAGGAATGATTAGATTACATTGAGAGCACATCATTTTTATGTTATAGGCATAAGGATAATATTAGCATGAAATAACAGATTTCTGTCCTCTATGAATGCACATTATTTACTAACAAATTACGAATAAACTTCAGTAAGTATTACAGTTAATCCTAATTGCCTGCCTGTGTCTGCTCATAGCCCATGCTTTCCTATCTCCATTATAGAAAATGCTTCCTCCAATATACTTCCATTAGTGCTTATGCCTCAGAGCTTAGTGCCCAGATTTCTGAAGTTATAAAATCTACTTACCCAGTAAGAGCCAGCTTAAAGTACAATTTCTGATGAATATATTTTCCCCCAATGCACTCCAAATTATCTCTCCTTCTGTGACCACATGGCATTTAATTTATCTCTTATGCAATTTCATCACCATTTATTTGGCTCACATTCAAGTTAACTACCATGTGTCATGTCTTCTGTTACTGAGGATGAGGAGTGTTGAAGACATTACCACTGCTAAACTCTATTATCAGACTTCAAACTAATTGTTTTATTTATCTTCATTTTTGAAAAAAATTCAAAACGTCAGATTCTCCTCAATGCACGGTATTTTTATTGACTCAGAAAATATGATAAAATGCTTTCCTCTTTTAAATCACCTCTCTTTGATCTGGGTAACTCCTATTTGTACTGCAGAGCTCACCTTTGGGTCACTTCCTCCAAACAGATTCTTCTAATCTCCCTCCATCTCATATCTTGCAATGTGTTCCTTTATTATCCTAAATTCCTTTGTATACTTACCAAAATTAACATGAAATATGATTGACTAATGATTGGTAACTATGCGCCTTACTCTATCTGTAGAATATAATCTCCATGAGGAAAACAATCATGTTTGACTTGTTCACAGGTATAATCCTGAGCGTAGCACACCACAGTGCACGTAGTAATGCATGCATGCTCAAAGACTAGTTGTAGAGAAAAATATAAATAGGAAATAATCTTTGAATGAATAAACAGCAATACAAATATTTGAAATCTCCAATGTCATCAATCATATTTTATTTTTTATCTTAGGCTCTGGCTGCTGTCCTTGCCAAGAGAAGTGGATTGGGTACCGATGCAATTGTTACTTCTTTTCCAGTGAACAAAAAACTTGGGCAGAAAGCAGGGATTTCTGTGCTTCCTACAATTCCAGTCTACTTCGGCTGGAAAGCAAAGATGAATTTGTATGTACTCATGTTTCCACATTTTCTTTGGTCCAGAAAACATAATATTTAAGTAAGCTGAAAATTTTGAGTCAAGTCTTAATCAGAGAGTAAATGGGTGGTCATATTTGAACAATGATTATTAGCTCTGTACTTTGAAGCAATCACTATAAAACTTACATAAAATTTCTCAAAGAATTATATCTAGGAATAAAATCAATTTGCCAGATGAAGTGAAAGGAATTTTCTGGATGGCTTCAAAGTAATTAGATCATTATTTAACTCATTTCATTCAAAGATCCAACTAAATGACTTTGGCATATTTAGTTCTATTAATTGAATTTATAAATTGAGGGCCAATATAGAGTGTATGCTCATAAAAATTACCAGTTCCTAAGAAAATCCCTAAGGTCCCATTCCTAAGAAAAGCAATCCAACAGAATGGAAAAATTGTCTAACAAAATATCACATGCAACTAAAATTTTGCCAAAGATCACTCAAAAACGGTTTCAGCAGTACATCAACAGAGAACTTCCAGGAATTGAAGCCCAATTCAGAAGAAGATGTGGGATGAGGAATATCATTCCTGATATCAGATGGATCTTGTCTTAAAACAGAGAATACCAGAAAGATGTTTACCTGTGGGTTTTTTTTTTTTTTTGACTCTGAAAAAGTATTCGACTATGTGGATCATAACAAATTGTGAATAACATTATGAAGAATGAGAATTCTAGAACACTGACTTGTGCTCATGAGGAACCTGCACATAGACCAAGAAGCAGCCATTCAAACAGAGCGAAGGGGATACAGCATGGCTTAAAGTCAGGAAAGGTGTGTTATGGTTGTATCCTTTCACCATACTTATCCAACTGCATGTGGAACAAATAACCTGAGAAGGTGGAATATATGAAGAAGAATGTAACACTAGGATTGGAGTAAGATTCTTTAACAACCTGTTATACACAGGTGACACAAACTTCCTAGTTGAAATCAAAGAGGACTTGAAGAACTTACTGATGAAGATGAAAGACCACAGCTTTCAGTATGGATTATACCTCAACATAAAGAAACCAAAAATCCTCACAACTAGACCAATAAACACATTATAATAAACAGAGAAAATATTCAGATTGTTAAGGATTTCATTTTATTTGGATCCACAATCAACACCCATGGAAGCAGCAGTCAAGAACTCAAAAGACACATTGCATTTGGCATATCTGTTGCAAAAGACCTGTTTGAAGTGTTGAAAAGCCCAGGTGTCACTTTGAGGACTAAGGAGCACCTGATCCGTGCCACAATATTTTCAATTGTCTCATATGCATGTGAATACTGGACAATGAATAAGGAAGACCTAAAGGAGAACTGACATTTTTGAATTATGTTGTTGGTGAAGAATATTTAACATAAAATTTTTTTTTTTTTTTTTTTTTATGGTGTGTCAGAGAACAAAGAAATCTGTCTTGGAAGATATACAGCCAGAGTGCTCCTTGGAAGCGAGGATGGCAAGACTTAGTCTCACATACTTTGGACATGTTATCAGGAGGAACCGGTCCCTGGAGAAGGGCATCATGCTTGGTAAAGTAGAGGGTGAGCTAAAAAGAGGAAGACCCTCAGTGGGATGGATTGACACGGTGGCTGTAACAATGGACTCAAGCTTAACAATGATTGTGAAGGTGACCCAGGACCGGGCAGTGTTTCATTGGAACCAACTTGACAGCAGCTAACAACAGCACAGAAAAGGCATAAACTACCCTAGATGTATGCAGAGACTGAGCTGAATAAAGGCTGAGAAGGTCATACCCAGGAGCTTTATCCCTCGAGATAGTGTTGATTTTACAGATTTTCAGGCTGGGGTTTCGGATTCCCTGTACAGGGATGTTCATGAGAACTCTAACTCACAGAATAGAGAATGTTTTATATATTTTTATAACAAAATCTTTACACCTTTAGTCAGATTTTGTGGTAGTTTTCCTGCATAACTGAATGGGGGTGATAAATTAGAAATATGAGGCACAGAGCTGAACCTTCTAAATTAGAAGCCAAGAGTGATTTCAGTTTGTGCGATTGATAGGCCGATTATGATGTCTGACATTAAATTCTTAAAAGCACACTGTTCCCAGAGTACATTCAAATAGGATTACAGTGTTAGTCTCTGTTTCCAAACAGAGGTTTTGGATCTCCAGTAGACGTTATTACTGGATTGGACTCACTTATAACAAAAGACGTGGTGCGTGGCTGTGGGAGGACGGCTCTGCTCTTTCCCGGGATCTGTAAGTTTCTGGCAGCCTGGTGCTGCCTTTTCTACTCTTTCTGAATTTATGCTTAGATCGCATCAGTGCAGGTAACACCCAGGAGCACTGCAGTAATCGCATGCCCAGGGTGTGAGGTTACAGAAAAGGGAAGAGTGTAGCAGAATACAACTGCAGGCCAATCCAGAAAATTCAAGTTCATGCTCAGGTCATATGAACTTTAGTGTTCTGGGCCCATAAGATAGCTTTTGACTTTTTTTCCCCATTTTTCCTTGGAGCAAACACATAGACGTGCCCGTACAGGCACACGTACTCACATCCTCACATACACCCGAGCGCTGACTCAGCAGTCCCGGCAGTCCAGATACAGCAGGATATGCCTTCCTTTCTTTATTCTGGTGGAGCCAAAATTCTCAACATACTCCCAATGTTTCAAACATTCTGAGTTTATCTTCTGTATGTTCGTAAACTTTGAATGTTATTTTCATTCATAAACATGTAATTTCCACATAATACAATGGTGAATTATAAGCTCTGATTTGTTTCTCTAGACTAAATAAGGTAATGCATTTTTTAAACAAAATGAAAGTGTATTATGCATCAAAATGATTAACAATTAAGACAAGAACAATAACCAAAAATCTCTAGTCCCAATACTATTTATTTTAGAGGGAGTAACTAAGGTTTGTGCAACAACAGAATCTGAAATCTGAAAACTATGGTTATTAAATAGAGAAAAAGTTTGATTCAGTATGCTAGTATCTCATTTAAATGCTTCTGAAAGTTCTATCATTAATCTGAAATCTTTGCACCTGAGTGTTTTCATACCCTTTTCCCAGATGCTAATATTTTTGTCTTCATTACAGATATCCATTTGTTCAAATTCTAAATCCACAGAGCTGCATATTATATAATAGTGATACTATTTTGGATGAAGATTGTGAGAAGAAATATGGTTTTATCTGTAAGCAACAGCGTATTTAAGTATTTCTTAGGGTTGGGGAGCAATGAGGGTTCAGGTTTACCTTTCATTTCTTATATTGTTACTAGTTATCTACTTCTTAGGTCTATACATTTTTCAATATTTTGTCTTATACAGTTTGTACATATTTGAATACATGTGTTTTAAAATTGATTAAATTTCTGTGCCTATACTTGAATTTATTAAGCATCGAGATAAAGAATGTTATGAATATTTAGATTTTATATGTTTAATATTAAATATATTGTTTTTTCTTTACATTGTAGTTTCCGTTTCACTCATCTTTTCTTGCAAATTATCTCTGCGGAAATTTAAGGAAAGTTTACAACACCAAATAATCTGTATCAACATTATTTCAGTGCTTCATTTGGCATACTAAATTGGAAAAGCCCGTCTTCACCTTTCTAAAAGTAAAAATATTTTTAATGCCTTTTGTTAGCTCTTTCTGGAAATACATATATATATTTATGCTTAGAGCTGAAAGATCCAGTGCTATATGCTAGATGACAGTTTCCTCACATGTGTTATCCAGATTCAGAGCAAAACAAATTCTGTCTCTTTTCCACAATACTCTAAATTCTGAAGAACAACTGAAGTTTTTGGTCATTACTTTGAAATATGTGTTTCCAATACGGTTGCTTCCAGATTTTGCAAGGGCAATGAGAGCCCAAGTAGCCCAGGTGCCCCAGAACTTTCGTGCCTCATGCTTATCCATCAGTAAGAGAGTCATGTACATGTGCAATGAAGGTCTTATTCTCAAATAAATTAAAAAAATTTTTTTCCTAAAAGTCTTGCATCAAATTCTATATAATTCACTTTTTTGTTGTTGTTGGTGGTGAGCAGCTCAAATTATCTTTTGATGGTTCTTGAGAGAGTCAAAAAAAAAAAGGGTGGAGATAATGATAAGGTCTGACGCCGGGGCCTGGCTGGGATCTTCCTGACCTAACAGCCACCAAAAGCCAATTCCTTTTTAAGGCTGTTACACATACGTTTTAAAGAATTTGGGTTGACATCCTTATTTGCTGTATAGTTTTAAATGAAAACAATCAATATCTAATAATCGATCTCAATATATAGAGAATCTTAGTCATCTAGTGCTGCCATAACAGAAATACCACAAGTGGATGGCTTTAATAAAGAGAAATTTATTCTCTCACACTGCAGTAGGCTAGAAGTCTGAATTCAGGGTGCCAGTTCCAGGGGAAGGATTTCTCTCTCTGTTGGTTCTGGAGGAAGGTCCTTGTCCTCAGTCGTCCCTTGGTCTGAGAGGATCTCATCACAGGAATCTCAGGTCCAAAGGACTCTCTCTGCTCCTGGTGCCGCTTTTTTGGTAGTATGAGATCCCCACTTCTGTCTGCTGGCTTCTTTCCTTTATATCTCAAAAGAAATTGGCTGAAGACACTATCTAATCTCGTAGATCCCATCAACATAACTGCCACTAATCCATCTCACTAACATCACCGGGACAGGATTTACAACACCTAGAGAAATCACGTCAGATGACAACATGGTAGACAATCATACAGTACTGGGAATCAGAATCTAGCCAAGTTGACAGATATTTTGGGGGACACAATTCAATCCATGACACAACGAGAGAAAAGAACCTATTAGATTTTATTTCTTAAAGTATAAATAAATAGGACTACAATACTGAACACATCACGTTCTTATATGATGATTTGCTTAGGAAAATTGCACATAAATTGTGCGATGAAAGATGCAGATTTTAAAATACTTGACCTCTGACTAGAGAAATTATGTATGACAATTTCTGAATATAAAAATCTTCTGGTTTTCTTGTTTATGTGTTTTTAAAGTAATACACTTTTAGTTCAACTAAAATTCAAAGCAAGAGTACAGAAGCATATAATGAAAATCAAGTCCCATGTCTCAAGTGTACCATCTGCCTGTCCTCCTCCCATGAGGCACGGCTTTCTGGTTTAGTTTTGCTGTTTATAGAGGTTTTCTCTGTAACAGCAAGAGAAATCTCACTGTTTATATTTAGCCACATCCAAGTATAGGTTAAAGATTGTTCTCTTTGATGTCATTACTCTCTCAGGTGTCTCAAGCCACATCTGAGCACTCACAGACATTTATTACAATTCCAAGAGGAGGAGGAAACAGAAGGTGTTAAATATGATGGGAGATGTCTACTTTTAGAGGGTAATTCATGCCAAAAATTATGTCCACTGGAAAAAGAAAATTCCTCTTGCCTCCCAGTTACTGAGATGTTTCTTCAGCTTCCATATCACTTCAGGGCACTGATAACAGAATGTATTGACTTGAATGGAGATATTGGTCATCCAAGGGAGAGCATCTTTCTCATGGCATGATCACTTTATGTTAGATGCACTCAGTCCAGGCCCACTTGACTGCTTCCTCTCATCTTTTATAGTTTTCAGTAAGGGGAGAGGGAGCATTTTTTTTATTGGCAGGGCTTTCTATCAGCTTTTTTTTTTTTTTTTAATGTGACATGAAATCTCATATATTCTCTGGGGAAAGGCACTTTGTTTTTTTCTCTTCTTTGAAATGGGCTAATGCACATGGAAGTATCTAGTTGAGTAAATATCTCTGTGTTGGGCATAGAACAAAGGGAAGAGAGGTAAGAAAATGTGGAAAACACACACACGCAAAATAACAAAACATGATTGCCACATGTCAGTTTATACTTAAGTTAATCCTGTTATCAAAACTGTATCTATTTTGTTTTGCTATATAACAAATTACCATACATTTAGAGATTTCAAACAGCATGTTTGTTATTGCAGCTTCCATTGGGCAGAACCAGGGAACAGCTTATCTGGGTCCTTTGCTCAGGATCACACAAGGCTGTAGTCAAGGTCTTAGACAGAATACATTCTCAGCGGTGACTCTTGTCCAGGTTCATTCAGGTTGTTGGCAGAATTTAATTCCTTCTATTTTTCAGTCAAAGGCCCTCAGTAACTAGTGGCTACCCCTCTCCATAGGCAGTTCACATCATGGCTGCTCGCATCTTCTAAGCCAGAAGGAAAGTGTCTCTGATGTCTTCAATCTCTGACCTCTAGACTCTCTTTTGAAATGTTCACCTGCTTATATCAGGCCCACCCAGTATTATCTCCCTTTGGATTAACTCAAAATCAACTTAATTGTATCTGAAAAATTTTCTCACCTTTGCCCTGTAACCTAATCTCATCACAGCAGTTACATTCCATCCTATTCACAAGTCCTACCCTCACTCAAGGAGGGCAGGTTACAGAGGGCATTTATACCAGGAAGCTGGAACCTTAGGGACCATCTTAGAGTATTTCCTACCACACCAACTGTCTTAGTTATCTAGTCTCTTTATAACAGAAATATCACAAGTATATATATTTTTTCTCACATTTAGGAGGCTAGAAGTCCACATTCAGGATGCTGGCTCCAGGGGAAGTCTTTCTCTGTCATCTCTGGAGAAAGGCTGCTGTTTCTTCAGCTTCTGCTTCCTATTTCCTTGGAAATCTCCTTGTGTCTTGGAATCTATCTTACTCCATCTCTGCTCACTGGTTTGCTTGTTTAATCTTTTAGATCTCAAAAGGGATTGAATCAAGGTACACCTTACACTAATCCTGTTTCATTACCAAAGCGAAGAAAACCCATTCTGAAATGGGATTATAAACACAGGCAAAGAGGTTAGAATTTACAATACATATTTTTTGGGGACACAATTCAATCCATAACATCAACATACCCCTAAAAAAATGAAACTTTTATTTCTTTTTTTATTAAATTAATCACTGCCTTTTGAATCTTGATAAGATAGCTGAGAATTGAAATCATATATTCTGCAACAAGTAATTCTATCCTATTTTTCCCAATATATTAATTCTTAGCTCCTCCACAGTGACATATACAACCTCACATAATATGCCCCAGAAGGATGGAGTTTTTTACCAGTATGAACTGGGGCAGTTCTTTGCTTAACTTTTAAAAAAAAAAACCCAGTGCCATGGGCATAAGAGACCACTGGAAACTGCTGGGGCTCTCCTGAAATCATGTTTTATCACACAGATATCAGCAGTTCAATCTTAAAATGAAGCATGTCTTCATGCAATTAAGAATGACATTGGGGGCCTATTCCCGAATGTCTCCTGGATACCCACTGCTTACATAAATTCCCTTTCTCATGTGTATCACATTTTTTTTTTTTTAACTCATTGAAAGCGTTATCTGAGTATGTTCTGTGGAGCTTCATGAATCCTTTCAATTATCTAACCATGAGAAATCTTTGGAAAGCCTAAACCTCCTTTTCTATTTCCATAGTTTTTGGCCTTTCCTCTTTATACCTTACTGCAAGGATTAAAAACATTTTGTGAAAATACTGTAGAGTAAATATTTTCAGCTTTGTGTGTTAGTCTCTGTTTCGACTTTTCAGCTCGGCCATTGCCTTGCTAAAGATGTCATAGATAATAAGTAAGTAAATGGTGTGGTTGTATTCCAAAAAACTTTATTTACAAAAACAGATGGTAGGTTGGTTTTGGCCTATAGGTTGTAGTTTGCCAACCTCTGTCAAAAAGTACAAATGAGGATTTAAAGCACCAGTCCTATTCCTTACTTTGCCTTTCCTTTTTCCAGGTCATTTCTTACCAGTTGTAAACAGACCTCCACATTTTTCAGTATAAAAAACAGTTTTGTCCTTGATTATCAGTCTGTGGTAACCAGGCTGCAATATTCCACCAATAATCCTCACCTTCTGGTGTTTGTCTCTTTCTATAATTTCCTCCCACATGGTATTAGGTTTGACCTATATGACCAATAGAACAACAGTAGAAACGATGGCATGTTGCTTCTGAGACTAGGTCGTAAAAGAAAGTGTTAATTCTGCCTCTTTCCTTTCTCTCAGATCACTTGATCTGGGGGAAGGCAGTTACCAAGTTGTGAGACACCCTGTCTAGGGGACTGTGTGATGAGGAATGGAAGCCTGCTATGGAAAGTCACAAGGAACTGAGGCCTCTTGCCAGGAGCCAAGTGAGGGAGCCTTCTTGGAAGCCAGCTCTCCAGCCAGAGTCAAGCCTTCAGATGACTACAGCCCAGCAGACATCCTGACAGCAACAAGAGATCTTGAGCCAGATCCATCTCTAAAGCTGTTTAGGATTCCTGTCCTTCAGAAACAGTGTGAAATAATAAATGCTTGTTGTTTATTTATTTGTATAAACTTAGGGAATGACACCTATGAGCCTCTTCCACACCTGGATCTCATGAGTTTCTGGACTTTGAGCTGATGATGTAATAGGATGATACTTTTGGGGGCCACAGAAGGGGATGAATGTATATTGCATGTGGGAAGGGCAGAAATGATTGGTGGCCAAAGGCTGGACTCCTATATTCAGCCTCCTAGATGGCCCCTAATGGTCTGCACCTCCTGATATTCACACCCTTTTCAAATAATCAAACATATTCTGTTAAGGTTGATCTGTGTGAGCAATAGAATATGGCCAAAGTTATGGGATGACACTTATGAGGACAGGTCACAAAAGACAGTGAGGCTTCTATATTCCAAGCTGCTTGGGAAAATTTATAATCTCACCTGCAGTTTACGTGAGTTTGTGTTGCTCCTTTTCCTCTCCAGCACACACCAAAAAAAAAAAAAAAAATCCAAACCCGTTTTGGTCAAGTTGATTCCAACTCATAGCAACCATATAGGACAGAGTAGAACTGCCCCCTAGGCTTCCCAAGGCTGTAACCTTTACGGAAGCAGACTGCTACTTCTTTCTCCCATGGAGCAGGACCTTTCAGTTTGTAGCTGAGCACTTTATCTACTGTGCCACCAGGGCTCCTATGTTTGTGAAACTATCACACACCACATTCATCAATGTAGATAACATACACATTACCCCAGAAAATCTCTTAGTGAACCCATGGAATACCTCCCTCCTGCTCCTACCCACACAGATGACCATTCCATGGCATTTTGTTAGCATAGATGTTCATTTTCTAAAGCTTTGTATGTATATATATATATATGAAACCATGCAGTTTGTACTTCTTTTGTTGGGATTTTTTAGCTGAACATAATTATTTAAATATTTTCAGATTGATTTGTGTTGTTATGCATATCAATAATTGATTTCTTTTTATTGGTGAGTAGCGTTCCATTTTACGGGTAAAACACAATTCATCCATTCACTGGCTGATAGACATTTGGGTTGTTTCCATTTTGGGATTATTACTAGTAAAGTTACTACGTGTATTCACTCACAAGACAGTGCTTGGACATAGATTTTAATTTATCTGGGATAAAAATAATTTTCTAGGAGTAGAATGGTTGGATCATACGGTAGGTGCATGTTTACATTTTTAAAAACCTGTCATACTGCTTTCCAAAGGGATTGTTCCATTTTATATTCCCATTAGCAGTGTTTGAGAGCTCACTTCCTCCACATCTTGGCCAGCACTGGAATGATCTTTATACTTTTAGCCATTCTAATTAGTGCGCAGTAGTCATTCATTGTGTATTTAATTTGCATTTTTCTAAGGAATTATGTTCTTTAACATTTATTGATTTGCTTATTTGGCATATGTACATCTTTCTTGGTAATTTTTCTGTTCAAATAGTTTGCCAATTTTTATTGTTTTTACTTTCTTATTGAGTTTTGATAATTTTTGTGTATTCTGTATAAAAGTCCTTTATCAGACATGTTTTGAAAATTTTTCTCCCAGTCTGAGGTTTGTCTTTTCATTCTCTTAGCAGTGTCTTTGAAAGTGCAGAAGTTTTAAATCTTAACAAAGTCCACTTTATCAATTTGTTCTTTTAGAAATCATGCTTTTCACATCATTTCTGAGAAAGCTTCGGCTAAATCAAATCAAAGCCACAAAATTTTTTCTTCTCTGTTTTTTCCTAGAGGATTTATTGTTAGATTGTACATTTAGATTTGTGATTTGCTTTGAATTATTTGACATATTTGAGGTAAGGAGTGAATGAAAGACTTTTTTTTGGTTGTTTTTTGTATAGCTATTTTTTTCCCATGCCATTTGATAAAAATATTATCCTTGTTCCAATTAAATGCCTATACACCTTTGTCAAGAATCAATTTTCCATATACGTATGGATCTGTTTCTGTGCTCCCTGTTATGTTTTATAGATCTGTTTGTCTCATTTTGCATGGAAAGCACACTGTTCTGATTATCCTACTTTTATAAAAATCTTGAAGTCTAGCAGTAATCACCATCCAGCTTTGTTAATTTTTAAATTGTTTTGGCCATTGTTGCATTTTGCATTCTCTATGAATTTCATAATTATCATGTCAATCAGCAACAACAAAAAAACCTCCTGGAATTTTAGTTGGAATTCCATGGAATCTACAAATCAGTTTTGGAAAAATTGCCATATCAACAATACTGAGTATTCTGAGTCTTTAACAATGTATATATCTTTTACCTCATTATTCTCAAATTTTTCTCAGCAATGTTATGGATTTTTTTTTTATAATATGCAGCCTTTTACATTTTTATGAGGTTTTGCTAAGTACTGCATTGCTTTTGATCCTATTACAGATTATGTGTTTTTTATTTCAATTTTTGATTTTTTGATTGCAAGTGTATATAAAATTGATTTTTGTATTTATCTTTTATGTTCCAACCTTTTTAAACTCACTTATTAGTTCTAGTGGCATTTCTGTAGATTCCTTTTGATTTGCAACATAGATGTTTATATTATTTATGAATAAAGACTGGTTTCCCTTTTCTTTTCAAAACTGGATGCCTTTTATTTCTTTTTCTTGCCTGATCACAGTGACCAGAACATTCAATACAAGCTTGAATAGAGTAGTGAGAGTAGACCTCATAGTCTTATTCTTGAACACAATCACTTTTTTTATCTTTACTTTTTATCTTAACTGTAGGATTTTGTAGATGACCTTAAGGCTCAGGAAGCTCACTTCTAGCCCTGTTTTTGTAAGTTTTTATCAGGAGTCTGAGTGTGTTTTTGTCAATTTATTTTTCCTGAATCTATTTAGATCAATTTTTTTTTTTTTAATGAATTTGTTGATTTGGTGAAATATATTAGTTTATTTGCCAGTATTAAGCCCACCTTTCATTCCTAGAATAAACTCCACTGGTTCATGATATACTATCTTTTTATGTAATAGTGTATTCAATTTATTAAAATTTTGCTTGGAATTATAAATATATGTGAATGAATATGTAGTATTTATTTGTGTGTGTGTATTTTAATCTGGAAACCCTGGTGGCATAGTGGTTAAGTGCTACAGTTGCTAACCAAGAGGTCAACAGTTTGAATCTGCCAGGCGCTCCTTGGAAACTTTACAGGGCAGTTCTACACTGTCCTATAGGGTCGCTATGAGTCAGAATCGACTTGGCGGCAGTGAGTTTGGTTTGGTTTTGGTATTTTAATCTTTAAATAATATAAAATAGAGATTTTTAATTTCTCCACTTTGAGTTTATATCTAATTTACAGCTAAATTAGATCTACTTTAGATATCTAATTTAATTGCCATACAAACCTGACAAAAATGTTACTGAGGGTAAATAGAATAAAATGTGGATGGTGTCATGTCATGTCTGTGAGATAATTTTGCATTATACATCATGCCATAAATCATCTCCTAGGAGCTATGATGAAACACTTCCCCTTCCCCCCAAAAAACTAAACCCATTGCAGTCAAGTCGATTCTGACTCATAGTGACCCAAGTAGAACTGCCCCTTAAGGTTTCCAAGGAGCTCCTGCTGGATATGAACTGTTAACCTTTTGGTTAGCAGCCATAGCTCTTAACCATTATGCCAACAGGGTTTTCTCAAAACACCTCCATGCAGTACTAACTAGGACTTCCAACATTTTCTAATTGCCTTCTGAGGTTTCTTTAACCATTTCCTTGGAGTGTATCTATGTATTATAAAGCCTATATTGTAAAACACAATGTGATACTCTTTCTCATATGTTCTTAGGTGGTCCAGAATTAAAATTGTTAGACTTACATTTTTTTCAGCTATTATGGGCTACAGCTGCTTTTTTTTCCAAATGAAATACATGACACAGAAAGGTACAATAAAACATGTTAAGAACACAGTCATCTCATGTTAATATTTTAGACTGCTTTTTTGTTGAGAACTTACAGTAAGTCTTCCTTTTACTGGTTAAGAGTATAAAACAGATTTTAGAGTAAGGATATAAAAGAAAGGGAATTAAAGAAAAATAACAGTAGCTAAACCTCTAGTCTCACAGAACAGAGGGTCACCTGATTCCGGATAGCTTCTTCTCCAAAATCTATAAAACCAATAAATAAAAGAAAAAAAACCACACAGAAATCATGGCCTTTCAACATTTTCAGGGGACAGAGTACCACAACATTCAAATTTCCTCTAATCAGAGGAAAAAAAAAAAAGGAAAGTGAACAAAACTCTTGTTCCAGCCTACCACTGCATGCTTGTGGTGTGGGGAAGTAGGATAATCCTTAAAAAATGTCATTAAAAAAGAGAATGGAAGATTTAGGTGAAACACAGACATAATCAATTCCTGAAAAGAAAGAAAAAGAAATACAACAATAAATATCAAAATGCTTAACATGGATCGGGACCTAGAATTCATGCCACTGGGAAAGGGTTTGAATGGATGTGATTGATATCTACCAGAAGTGGCAGCCTCAGAGAAGTATTACTCCATAGGAGAAGTGAATAATAATGAAGCCATGGTGCCCAATAAATTGTGACTGTGTAAGAAAAGAAGTAAGATGGGGAAATTAAGGATCCTGCAAATACGAAAGAGAAAAAAAGACCAACTTTCTGTCATTTCCATCATCATAATCAATGCTATCCACAAAAAAAACAAAACAAAACAAAAAACAGTATAGGGCAGTACTAACAGAAGAGGGAGCTCTCTAGGAACCTTGTTCACAAAATACATAGGAATAGAAAAAACAGACCTCGTCCATACAAGCTTCTGTGTAAAAAAAAAAAAATATATCAGAGCATGTGAAAAAAGATTTTTGCCTAAACATCAAAGACTTGGAAAAAGAAGTGAATCGATCACATACACGTCAATCTATGAACCCTGACCATCAAACACAGAACTAAGGAGTTGACCTGAATGGCAGAAGAGTGAAAAACTGTACCCTGAAGCAACGACTGCTTCTGGAACCAGCATCCCGCAACCCAGCCTTGAGCCATCGCATTTCCCTGGTGCCAGAGTGGTGGGGCTTATCTCAGTTTACTGAGACAGGGAAGGCACAGGATGAAGCCCTAACCCCTAACCCTCTGGAGTAATATCGGTAGAGACTCAGCCAGCACAAGCAGGCTGCACACTGACGTGGCTGACAAGAGAACGAGCGACCACGGGGAGGCAGCGACTGTGTTTGGAGCCTGCAGCCAGCATCCCAGTCAGAAAACCTTGGCGCCGGGATTTGGACTGAATGCAGAGGAGCTGATCATGGCTTCCTGAGACGGCTTAAGCACAGGACGTAGCCATAACCCCCTGAAGAAACCTCGGTGGAAACCCAAACAGCACACGCAGGCTGCACAACGACATGGCTGACAGGAGAGGGAGAAATCACGGGGAAGAAACGGCTGGTTTTGAAGCCTGGAGTGCAGCGTCCCAGCCAGAAAACCTTGGTGCTGGGCTTTCGACTAGGAGCGGAGGAGCTGATCACAGCTTCCTGAGGCGGTGCAAGCATGGGACGCAGGCCTGACCCTCAGGGGCAATCTAAACCCAGCCAGCACACACAGGCTACACGCCCCTCTGGAATCTCAGATAAAACAGTCATCACCAAGCAAGACAAGTAACTTTGTGTATACCCTGCTACTCTCTCCTATCTATCTGATCCCTCCCCTCCCTGCCCTAGGGGGCTTCATTAACATTGGAATTTCCTGGTCCAGGGAGTGAAGTGCTTTGCAGGTTTTTTTTTTTTTTTTTTTTTTCTAACCATTCTTCTGGCCTGAGAGAAGCAGAAATTAACAATCCAGGCGGGGATAAATCCTTCCCTGACTTCCCCAAACTGGAATAATAATACAGAGCCAGCTCCAGCCAAGCATATGAGATCCACAGTCTTTGGCTTTCATCCCTACAGGGAAAAAGGTGGCTATTATAATGCAAAAGCAATTCTGATAGAGATCTGACTGTAATTATTTTAGAGGAGCAGTGGAAAGACAAGTTTTGGAGGTCTGATACCTCTGTACCTATAAAACAGAGCCGTCACTGATGCACAGCAGGAAGCTGAGGGCTGAAGCTCCACCCAAACCACCTAGCCACCTGCTAAATGGGTCTGAGTACAATGATGCCTACCAATCTTTAGAAGTACAAGCATTAGGTGCCTAAGGTACAGCTGCAAAGCTCACCCACCAAAGTGCTACAGAAATAGACACACCTACCCCACTGGCACATGGGGGTAGGCTGTCAGTATCCTGCCTTCCTCTGAGCATAACCCCTTGCTGCTACTAGAATCTGGTGCATACAACGATCACCACTACCCCTCTAGGTTAATAGGTGACACGGTACACTGCACACTTGGTAAACCACAATCAGCACACCTAAGCTGATTCTATTCAAGAATAGTGAATAGACTCTTAGGCTTATATATGTGGTAACAGCTCAAACCAGCTGGTAATAGGACATAAGTGATTCAAAGGCTACAACAATCAAGACAGCACAATCTAGTAGCCCATCTTGGTATACTGAAACAAAACAAAACAAGAAGATAAGACTCAGTGAGCAAATATAAAATAAATCATTACAATATCCTATAGATGGCTCGGAGACAGCAGTCGATATCAAATCACATAAAGAAGTGACCATGATTGCTTCTACAAATCCCCAAATTAAAGAATCAAATTTCTTTGCAAATGAAGATACAATCCTGGAATTGCCAGATGCAGAATATAAAAAACTAATATACAGAATGCTTCAAGACATCAGTGGTGACCTCAGAAATGAAATAAGGCAATCTATAGAAAAAACGAAGGAGCACACTGATAAAGCAGTTGAAGAAATCAAAAAGATTATTCAAGAACATAGTGAAAAAATTAATAAGCTGCAAGAATCCATAGAGAGACAGCATTCAGAAATCCAAAAGATTAACAATAAAATTGCAGAATTAGACAACTCAATAGGAAGTCAGAGGAGCAGAATCGAGCAACTGGAATGCAGAGTGGGAGACTTGCAGGATAAGGCAATTGACACCAATATAGTTGAAGAAAAATCAGATAAAAAAATTTTAAAAAATGAAGAAACCCTAAGAATCATGTGAGGTGCTGTCAAGAAGAATAACTTGAGCGTGATTGGAGTTCCAGAACAGGGAGGGATAACAGAAAATACAGAGAGAATAGTTGAAGATCTAGTGGCAGAAAATTTCCCTGGCATTGTGAAAGACGAAAGGATATCTATCCATGATGCTCATCGAACCCCATTCAAGATGGAACCAAAAAGAAAATCACCAAGGCATATTATTATCAAACTTGCCAAAACCAAAGATAAAGAGAAAATTTTAAAAGCAGCCAGGGATAAACAAAAAGTCACCTACAAAGAAGAATCAATAAGTTCAGACTACTCAGCAGAAACCATGCAGGCAAGAAGGCAATGGGATGATATATATAGAGCTCTGAAGGAGAAAAACTGCCAGCCAAGAATCATATACCCAGCAAAACTCTTTCTCAAATATGAAGGTGAAATTAAAACATTTACAGATAAACACTAGCTTAGAGAATTTGTAAAAACCAAACCAAAGCTACAAGAAATACTAAAGGAAATTCTTTGGTCAGAAAATCAATAATATCAGATAACTACACAACACAAGGTAACAGAAGAGAACATCCTGATATCAACTCAAATAGGGAAATCAGAAAACAAAATAAGATTAATTAAAAAAAGAAAAAAATGCTCAAAACATGGGATTATTGAAGTCATTATGTAACAGATACAATAATCAAAAAGAGGAACTAAATATACTAGGCATAGATTTTCCATATGGAGAGGAAAACAAGGCAATAGAGGATGATACAAGTTAGGTTTTTACTTAGAAAATCGGGGTAAATATTAAGGTGATCACAAAGAGGACTAACAATTCCATACTTCAAAATAAAAACCAAGAAAACCATAACGACTCGGCAAAAATAAATTCAACTACTATGAAAATGAGGAACACATGGTTTACAAATAAAAATTTTTCAGCAAAAAAAAAATAAATGGAAAAATGAAATTGTCAACAACTCACATAAAAAGGCATCAAAGTGACAGCACTAAACTCATACTTATCTATAATTACGCTGAATGTAAATGGACTAAATGTATCAATAAAGAGACAGAGAGTCTCAGACTGGATAAAAAAAAAAACATGATACGTCTACATGATGCCTACAAGAGACACACCTTAGACTTAGAGACACAAACTAAAACTCAAAGGATGGAAAAAAATACATTTCAAGCAAACAACAATCAAAAAAGAGCAGGAGTGGCAATATTAATTTCTGACAAAATAGGCTTTAAAGTTAAATCCACCACAAAGGATAAAGAAGGACACTACATAATGATTAAAGGGACAATTTGCGAGGAAGATATAACCATATTAAACATTTATGCACCCAATGACAGGGCTGCAAGATACATAATACAAACTTTAACAGAACTGAAAAGTGAGATAGACACCTCCACAATTATAGTAGGAGACTTCAACACACCACTTTCGGAGAAGGATAGGACTTCAGTAAGAAGCTCAGTAGAGGTGGAATATCTAATTGCTACAATCAACCAACTTGACCTCATAGACTTATACAGAACACTCCACCCAACAGCTGCAAAGTATACTTTTTTTTATAGTGGACATGGATCATTCTCTAGAATAGATCACATATTAGGTCATAAAACAAATCTTTGCAGAATCCAAAACTTTGAAATACTACAAAGCATCTTCTCAGACCATAGGGCCATAAAAGCAGAAATCAATAATAGAAAAATCAGGGAAAAGAAATCAAATACTTGGAAACTGAACAATACCCTGCTCAAAAAAGACTGCGTTATAGAAGACATTAAAGAGGGAATAAAGAAATTCATAGAATGCAACGAGAATGAAAACACTTCCTATCAAAAGCTCTGGGACACAGCAAAAGCAGCACTCAGAAGTCAGTTTATATTGATAAATACACACATACATAGAGAAGAAAGAGCCAAAATCAGAGAACTGTCCCTACAACTTGAACAAATAGAAAGCGAGCAACACAAGAATCCATTAGGCACCAGGAAAAACAAATAATAAAAATTAGAGCAGAATTAAGCGAATTAGAGAACAGAAAAACACTTGAAAGAATTAACAGAGCCAAATCTGGTTCTTTGAAAAAATTATCAAAATTGATAAACTCTTGGCCAGACTGACTAAAGAAATACAGGAAAGGAAGCAAATATCCTGAATAAGAAATGAGATGGGCCATATCACAACAGACTCAACTGAAATTAAAAGAATTATGTCAGATTACTATGAAAAATTGTACTCTAACAAATTCGGAAAACCTAGAAGAAATGGATGAATTCCTAGAAACACATCATCTACCTAAACTAACACAATCAGAAGTAGAACAACTAAATAGACCCATAACAAAAGAAGAGATTGAAAAGGTAATCAAAAAACTCCCAACAACAACAACAACAAAAAGCCCTGGCCTGGAAGGCTTCACTGCAGAGTTCTACCAAACTTTCAGAGAAGAGTTAACACCACTACTACTAAAGGTATTTCAAAGCATAGAAAAGGACGGAATAGTATCTAACTCATTCTACGAAGCCAGCATATCCCTGACACCCAAACCAGGTAAAGATACCACAAGAAAAGAAAATTACAAACCTATAACCCTCATGAACATAGATGCAAAAATCCTCAACAAAATTCTACCCAATAGAATTCAACAACATATCAAAAAAATAATTCATCATGACCAAGTGGGATTTATACCAGGTATGCAAGGTTGTTGGTTCAGTATTACAAAAACAATGCAATCCACCATATAAATAAAACGAAAGACAAAAACCACATGATCTTATCAATTGATGTGGAAAAGGCATTTGACAAAGTCCAATACCCATTCATGATAAAAACTCTCAGCAAAATAGGAATTGAAGGAAAATTCTTCAACATAATAAAAGACATTTATACAAAGCCAACAGCCAACATCATCCTAAATGGAGAGAGCCTGAAAGCATTCCCCTTGAGAATGGGAACCAGACAAGGATGCCCTTTATCACCACTCTTATTCAACATTGTGTTGGAGGCCCTAGCCAGAGCAATTAGGCTAGATAAAGAAATAAAGGGCATCCAGATTGGCAAGGAAGAAGTAAAAATATCTCTATGTGCAGATGACATGATCTTATACACAGAAAACCGTAAGGAATCCTCAAGAAAACTACTGAAACTAATAGTTCAGCAGAGTTTCAGCTTACAAGATAAACATACAAAAATCAGTTGGATTCCTCTATATCAACAAAAAGAACATCGAAGAGGAAATCACCAAATCAATACCATTCACAGTAGCCCCCAAGAAGATAAAATACTTAGGAATAAATCTTACCAAAGATGTAAAAGACCTATACAAAGAAAACTACAAGGTACTACTGCAAGAAACTAAAAGAGACCTACATAGGTGGAAAAACATACCTTGCTCATGGATTGGAAGACTTAACATTGTAGAAATGTCTATTCTACTAAAAGCCATCTATATATACAATGAACTTCTGGCCCAAATTCCAATGACATTTTTTAATGTGATGGAGAAACAAATTGCCAACTTCTATGGAAGGGAAAGAAATCCCAGGTAAGTAAAACATTACTGAAAAAAGAACAAAGTGGGAGGCCTCACTCTACCTGATTTTAGATCATGCTATACAGCCACAGTATTCAAAGCACCCTGGTGCTGGTACGACAACAGACACATAGACTAATGGAACAGAATCGAGAACCCAGATATAAATCCATCCACATAGGAGCAGCTGATATTTGACAAAGGCCCAGTGTCAGTTAATTGGGAAAAAGATAGTCTTTTAAACAAATGGTGTTGGCATAACTGGATATCCATCTGCAAAAAAATGAAACAGGACCCATACCTCACACCACACACAAAAACTAACTCCAAATGGATCAAAGACCTAAATATAAAGACTAAAACGATAAAGATTATGGAAGAAAAAATAGGGACAACATTAGGAGCCCTAATACAAGGCATAAACAGAATACAAAACATTACTAAAAATGACGAAGAGATAACTGGGAGCTCCTAAAATCAAACACCTATGCTCGTCTAAAGACTTCACCAAAAGAGTAAAAAGACCACCTACAGTCTAGGAAAAAATTTTCAGCTATGACATCTCCGACCAGCGCCTGATCTCTAAAATCTACATGATCCTGCTAAAACTCAACCACAAAAAGATAAACAAGCCAATTAAAAATTGGGCAAAGGATAGGAACATGCATTTCACTAAAGAAGATATTCAGGCGGCTAACAGATACATGAGGAAATGCTCTCCATCATTAGCCATTAGAGAAATGCAAATCAAAACTAGAATGAGGTTACTTCTCACTCCAACAAGGCTGGCATTAATCCAAAGAACACGAAATAATAAATGTTGGAGAGGCTGTGGAGAGATTGGAACTCTTATATACTGCTGGTGGGAATGTAAGATGGCACAACCACTCTGAAAATCGATTTGGTTCTTCCTTAAAAAGCTAGAAATAGAACTTCCATATGACTCCCACTCCTTGGAATATATCCTAGAGAAATAAGAGGCTTTACATGAACAGATATATGCACACCCATGTTTATTGCAGCACTGCTTACAATAGCAAAAAGAGGGAAGCAACCAAGGTGTCCATCAACAGATGAATGGACAAATAAATTATGGTATATTCACACAATGGAATGCTACACATTGATAAAGAACAGTGATGAATCTGTGAAACATTTCATAACATGGAGGAACCTGGAAGGCACTATGCTGAGTGAAATTATTCAGATGCAAAAGGACAAATATTGTATAAGACCACTATTACAAGAACTTGAGAAATAGTTTAAACTGAGGACACATTCTTTTGTGGTTAGGAGAAGGGGAGGGAGCGAGGATGGGAGAGGTCTATTTACTGATCAGATATTAGATAAGACCTACTTTAGGTGAAGGGAAGGACAACACTCAATACTGGGGAGGTCAGCACAACTGGACTGGACCAAAAGCAAGGAGGTTTGAATAAATTGAAAGCTTCGAAGATCACTAAAGCAGGGTCAGAGGTCTGGAGGCTCCGGCCTCAAGGGACATCTAAGTCAATTGGCAAAATAAATTCTATTAAGAAAACATTCTGTGTCCACTTTCAAGTACGGCGTCTGGGGTCTTAAACGCTAGCAAGCGGCCATCTAAGATGCATCAATGAGTCTCAACCCACCTGGATCAAAGGAGAATGAAGAACACCAAGGTCACAAGGTAATTATGAGCCCAAGATACAGAAAGGGCTACATGGACTAGAGACTACATTATCCTGAGACCAGAAGAACTAGATGGTGTCCAGCCAGAACCGATGACTGCCCTGACAGGGAACACAACAGAAAACCCCTGAGGGAGCAGAGGAACAGTTGCATGCAGACCCCAAATTCTCATAAAAAGACCAGACTTAATGGTCTGACTAAGAGTAGAAGAATTCCGGTGGCCTTGGTCCCCAAACCTCCTTTTAGGCCAATACAGGAACCATTCTCGAAGCCAACACATCAGACATGGATTCGATGGACAATGGGTTGGAGAGAGATGCTGATGAGAAGTGAACTACTTGCATCAGGTGGATACTTGAAACTATGTTGGCATCTCCTGTCTGGAGGGGAGATCAGAGGGTAGAGGGGGTTAGAAACTGGCAAAATGGTCATGAAAGGTGAATCTGAGAGTGGGGAGCGGGCTGACTTATTAGGGGGAGAATAAATGGGAGGATGTAGTGAGGTGTATGTAAGTTTGTATGTGAGAGACTGACTTGATCTGTAAACTTTCACTTAAAGGGCAATAAAAATTATTAAAAAAAAAAAACTTTAATGAAACCTGTTTTCAACAATGAAAAAAATAAAAACAGCCACAGAGTGGAAAAATGGCAATACAACATTGCAAATTGAATTAGATATCTTCATACAATCATAAAAAAGAACAAAAAACCCAAAATAAAATAAAAGATTGAACTGAAACAAGAGTTGATGGAACTGAAGGAGCTAATAGATGCTAAAAGTAGAGATGAACAAAATAGGCAAACTGATTTCATCAACAAAAATAAAGCACAAATATACAATATAAGAAACAAGACAAAAAAAATCCCATTGCTGTCAAGTGAATTCAGACTTGTTTGGGAATAATTATTGCTACAGAGGAAATTTTTTAAAAATTATGAGATTTCTTTCCATTACTTCATGCAAATTCTTTGAAAATAGAGAAAAAGGATAATTTTTAATTTTCATTTATTGTGCTTGATCTCAGTAGATGTTGTGTGTGAAATAAAATAATTTTTTTTTATGGAAGAAATAGAGAAAGTTACTAAGGCACTACTACTACACACACAAAAGAAGTCTCTGGGTGGCACAAATGGGGGAAGCACTTGGCTACTAACCAAAAAGTTGATGATTTGAATTCACCCAGAGGGGTCTTGGAAGAAGTGCCTAACCACCTACTTCCAAAAGATCAGAGCCATTGAAAACCCTATGGAGCACAATTCTTACCCTGAAACACATGGGGTCACCATGAGTTGGAATTGGCTTAGTTTTTGGTTTGGTACACACACAAAAATACATGCACATGAACCAGAATTTTACCAAACTTCTGGGGACTGGATAGTCGAATGCTACATAAATTGTTTTAGATCCTAAATAATAAAGAAAATATAACAAATGCTTTTCATGATATAAGTACAACTTTAATATCCAAACATGATATAATATCACAAAAAATAACTGTGGCTATTGATGCAAAAATCTTAAAGTCTTAGCACGGTGGCTCCAATGTTGCATTAAGGAAGGATCTGTCTACTTTTCATTGGCTTTTTGCTGTTCTTGTTGTCAGATCCAGTCAAGGTGGCGCCTGACTAGTGGCAACCCATGCACAGTGCAATCAGGCCCTTACGACTCAGGAAAATGTAGCCATTCTTTGGCATTTATAAGTTTTACTTATCTTGGAAAATTTAGCATGAAGGCTGGGCCTGCCAGTTGCAGGTCCTTTCATTCCCCCTTAACACACATTCTGGCCCAGATAAACAGAGGTCTGTAAATATGAGATCTCTAAATATGAGGTCTCTAAATGAAGTTTGCACCTTCAAAAAGAGATGTTTCGGTTATGCAGATCTCTATTTTATACTTAGATGGTTATACAATTTTCATGACACTTTCCAGGGTGCCATGCCCTAGATAGCCATAGATTCCAATATTTCTCCCCCATAAACAATCACAGACAAAGGGTTGGGTACATACTAAAAACATTTCATACATGAGGACTCTGGTTGGCAAACTCAACCAGTGTTTGCTAGTAGATCTGTTCCTGGCATGTGTGCAAAGACCCTTAACCAGGTCACAGTCCTTTATTTCCTTCCTGGGGATCCCTTCCTTAGCCTAAAAGGAGAGAATACTTTTAGGTCCAGTGCTGACAATTTCCTTTTCACTCTGAGCATGCAAAAATTTCCCAAACGCTTAATAAATAAAATAAATTTCTCATTTGAGGCTATTGGGATATGTACTGTTACTGTGTTTCGAAACATGTTGTGTTAACCATCCAGGCAGTGAAAAGACATCAGATCTCACTGTCTTAACTGGACCTCAGTTTCCTTTCCTCAGGTCTTTGCTCAGGTTTGAATGACACTTTAGTTATTGGAGTCACCATTTGCCTTGAACAAGTGCACTGGGTAAGCAGTAAATTACAGGAAAGAGAGCACGGTGACCTGTGGTGGACACTAGGGAAGGAGAGGACTTGCAAGGAGTGGTGAAGGTGTCCATCTGCATTTTTAGGAAGGATACATGACTTTTCAAAACAAGTTTATGTAAGCGAAGTCGAATGTTTTGGCAGGATTTCAATATGAGTTCTTTCTGCCTCCCACCCTGAAAAAGTTTCTAGTGCAACCAGTTTATTTAGGAAGTGTACGGTATAAACATAGGGAAGGGATGATAACTCTAGGAAATGGGGCAAAACACAAGGTTCAGAATTGTCTCATCACGGGGCCAAGACTGCTGGACTACACCACATCCTGAGTATCATTGGTTGAGGCCTCATCCTAGGTGACAGTAATTCCTCAGCATCTCTGGACTGCTGTTTATGAGAGCATCAAGGCTTTCAGCAGTTCTGGGAGAAAAAATGGCCCAGACACAGAGACACAATCAATCACTTGCCAGAACTCACCAAGAGTTTCAGTGGGTATGGGTGATGCAATGGCAACCTCTGCGACAGGAGGGGATGAGTGGCAGAGATTCTGTGGCACAACTGCCTATGCACAAAAAGGGATAAACCTGGGCATGCAGTTCTGAAAGAATTAAGGGAAAAGTTAAAAATACATAGTATACACACACACACATATATATAGATGCCCTGGCAGCACAGTAGTTAAGAGATTGGCTGCTAACCAAAAGCTCAGCAGTTTGAATCCACTAGCTTCTCCCGGAAAACCCTATAGGGCAATTCTACTCTGTCTTATAGGGTTGCTATGAGTGGGAATCAACACGACAACAATGGGTCTGGTTTTATATATATATATACATACACACACATATATAGAGTCAGAATTGACTCAATGGCACTCAACAATGACATATGTATATATATACACACACACATGTGATGTCTATTTATACAAGTACATGAGTATGTGTCTGTGTGTACGTATGTGTACATATACATATATTTTATATATATATATATATGATGTTGGCGCCATTGTGTCGGTTCCAACTCATAATGACCCTATGTACAACAGAATGAAACACTGCCCAGTCCTGCACCATCCTCACAATTGTTGCTATGCTTGAGCCCATTGTCGCAGCCACTGTGTCAATACATCTCACTGAGGGTCTTCCTCTTTTTCACTGACTCTCTACTTTACCAAGCATGATGTCCTTCTGCAGGTACTGGTCCCTTGTGATAACATGTCCAATGTAAGTGAGATGAAGTCTTGCTATCCTTGCTTCTAAGGAACATTCTGGCTGTACTTCCTCCAAGGCAGATTTGTTCGTTCTTCTGGCAGTCCATGGTATATTCAATATTCTTTGCTTCAGTGCAGTGAATTACTTAATATAGCCCTTATAGCAATAAAAGAAAATATAGTCTTTCTAAATGACATCAAATGACTAGGGGCTTAAGGCTCACCAAGGGGCTTGGTTAGCTTGCTACTAATGTAAATAAGGTGCTGCATGGCACCTTCATGGGTGTGGGACCATGAAAATGAGGTGTATGGAACCCTAATGAGGGGATTGGTTAATTTTGCCATCCCACTAGGCTTAAAATGAGCCACCCCAGAGGCTGAAAATGAGACCTCATGACCACCAAGAAAGAAGAGCTAGGAGTAGAGCAAGTCCTTTGGACCCAGGATACGTGTGCTGAAAACCTCCTAGACTGTGGAGACAGAGGGAGAGAGCTGTAACATCAAAGGTGGCCGGAGATGGTGAGGAGCAGTGGAAGAAAAATGATGGCAGCAGAGGCAGCAGAACCAGACCACCTGCAGGAAATGGCATGCTGGGTGTATTGACCCACAGAGAAAGAGTACAGGAGGCTTCCTGGTAAAGCAGGGTGTCTCCGAGCACTTGCACTGGAGCTAGGCTCACCAATCCACAGAGCTAGAGAGCTGAGTGCCTTCAGGCAGAGGTTTACTGGAAAAGTAGGGTGGCTCTGGGCACTTATTGGAAGAGCTGAAAAGAGCTTTGTAACACTTGCCTGAGCAGGACAGAGGCCAAGCGGCCAGAAAGAGACATGCCTGTGGCAGAGCTGAGCAGAGGCTGTCCTGATGAAGAACTGTATTTTCAGTGTTCCTGAACCTGACTTGTAACCTGCTACTTCCCTATAAACTTCATGATCGTGAGAATTGTCTTTGAGTTCTGTGTGGCCATTGCAACAAATTATCAAACCAGCAGAGAAGTAGGAAGTGCCATGAGAGGGATAGTTGGTGGCAGAATTGGTAAAAAGGTTGGAGGGTGGAGGCTTGTCTGACCTTCGTCTCGTAGGAATGAGCTTTGGGCTGTTGATCTTGATTCACCTTCCCCCTTGTGAAGTTAGAGGGACCTCTGCCACACCATTCTTACATTCACCAACACCTTATATTATGGATTGAACTGTGTCCCCCAAAATATGTGTCAACTTGAGTAGACCATAATTCCCAGGATTGTGTGGTTGTCCTCCATTTTGTGATCTGAGATGATTATCCTATGTGTTCTAAATCCTAGCTTTTATGCCTGTGGTTACGATCCTATATGGGAATGAGTGTCCATTATGTTAATGAGGCAGGACACAATCTACAGGATTATGTTGTATCTTGAGTCACTCTCTTTTCACACACAAAAGAGAGAAAAAAGCACAGCAGGGAGGGAACTCCTACCACCAAGAAAGAAGAGCCAGAAGCACAGCACATCCTTTGGACTTGGGGTCCCTATCTGGAGAAGCTCCAAGATCAGGGGAAGATTGATGGGAAGGACCTTCTTGAGATGGTCTCTAAATTCAGGTGGGACATACTAAAGGTCGTACTTTGGCTCTCTTGGACTTGTTCTAATTTTCTTCAGCTTCAACTTGACTCACATAATTTTCTGTTGCTCAGTCAGCCCTGCCTTTTCTGACTGATGAAATTTATCTTCTCCATCATCTCCTCTCACAGAAGTAATTGGTTTCATTCCTGTGTGTTCTATCCAGTGAAGTCCAGATATGCAGTCGTTATTTATGTTACTGAAAAAAGTTATTTCCAGGAGGCGGAGCCAAGATGGCGGACTAGGCAGACGCTACCTCGGATCCCTCTTACAACAAAGACATGGAAAAACAAGCGAATCGATCACATACATAACAGTCTACGAACCCTGAACAACAAACACAGATTTAGAGACAGAGAACGAAGTAATACGGGGAAGCAGCGATTGTTTCCAGAGCCTGGAGCCAGCGTACCAGTCAGGTACAGCACAAGCACAGAAAGCTGCTCCACCCCCCTGAACTAACCCCGGGAGGGGGACCAGCTGGTTCCGCGGGCGGCGTGGGACGCAGCTGGTAGGAAAAATCCCCGGGAGGCAGTGACTGGTCTTGGAGCAGGAAGAGCAGCGTCCCAGCTGGAGAACCGTCCCGACGGGATTTGGACTGGACGCAGGTAAGGCATAAACACGGAGAGCTGCTCCACCCCCCTGAACTAACCCTGGGAAGGGGCCCAGCCAGGTTGCGCGGGCGGCGTGGGACGCAGCCGGTAGGAGAAGTTCCCGGGAGGCAGCGACTGGTATTGGAGCGGGGAGAACAGAGTCCCAGCCGGGACACTCGGTCATGGCACAAGCACAGGGAGCTGCTCCACCCATCTGACCTAACCCCGGGGAGGCGGTCCAACTGGTTCGTGGGAGTGGCACGGCCACGAGGCTGGAGGGACGAGAAGTCCCCAGGAGGCAGCGACTGATTTTGGAGTCGAGAGTGCACCGTCCCAGTAGGGGAGCCTTGACGCTGGGCGTAGGGCTGGAAGCGGAGGATCTGACCGTGACTCCAGCGGGCCAGACCCCACGGGGGCAATCTCCACACAGCAAGCACACATAGGCGACACGCCCGCGGGAATCTCAGATATAATAGTCATTCCAAGCAAGACAAGCAACTCTGGCTATATTCTGAGGTGCTACTCTCCTATCTCTCTGTTCCCTCCCCCACCCTCCCCAGGCAGCTTCATTAACATCCGAATAGCCTGAGCTAGAGGGAGAACTCTGATAGGGATCTGACTGCATTTTTTTTTTAGCGGATTTTCTGGAAAAACTAGTTTCCCAGTGATGGCTCGGAGACAACAATCCATATCAAACCACTTAAAGAAGCAGACCATGACAGCTTCTCCAATCCCCCAAATAAAAGAATCAAAATCTTTCCCAAATGAAGATACAATCCTGGAATTATCAGATACAGAATATAAAAACTAATTTACAGAATGCTTAAAGATATCACAAATGAAATTAGGATAAATGCAGAAAAAACCAAGGAACACACTGATAAAACTGTTGAAGAACTCAAAAAAATTATTCAAGAACATAGTGGAAAAATTAATAAGTTGCAAGAATCCATAGAAAGACAACATGTAGAAATCCAAAAGATTAACAATAAAATTACAGAATTAGACAACACAACAGGAAGTCAGAGGAGTAGACTCGAGCAATTAGAATGCAGACTGGGGCATCTGGAAGACCAGGGAATCAACACCAACATAGCTGAAAAAAATCAGATAAAAGAATTACAAAAAATGAAGAAACCATAAGAATTATGTGGGACACTATCAAGAAGGATAACCTGCGGGTGATTGGAGTCCCAGAACAGGGAGGGGAGACAGAAAACACAGAGAAAATAGTTGAAGAACTCCTGACAGAAAACTTCCCTGACATCGTGAAAAACGAAAGGATATCTATCCAAGATGCTCATCGAACCCCATTTAAGATTGATCCAAAAAGAAAAACACCAAGACATATTGTCATCAAACTCACCAAAACCAAAGATAAACAGAAAATTTTAAAAGCAGCCAGGGAGAAAAGAAAGGTTTCCTTCAAGGGAGAATCAATAAGAATAAGTTCAGACTACTCAGCAGAAACCATGCAGGCAAGAAGGGAATGGGACGACATATACAGAACACTGAAGGAGAAAAACTGCCAGCCAAGGATCATATATCCAGCAAAACTTTCTCTGAAATATGAAGGCGAAATTAAGATATTTACAGACAAACACAAGTTTAGAGAATTTACAAAAACCAAACCAAAGCTACAAGAAATACTAAAGGATATTGTTTGGTCAGAGAACCAATAATATCAGATATCAGCACAACACAAGGTCACAAAACAGAACGTCCTGATATCAACTCAAATAGGGAAATCACAAAAACAAACAAATTAAGATTAATTAAAAAAAAAATACACATAACAGGGAATCATGGAAGTCAATAGGTAAAAGATCACAATAATCAAAAAGAGGGACTAAATACAGGAGGCATTGAACTGCCATATGGAGAGTGATACAAGGCGATATAGAACAATACAAGTTAGGTTTTTACTTAGAAAAATAGGGATAAATAATGAGGTAACCACAAAAAGGTATAACAACACTATAACTCAAGATAAAAGCCAAGAAAAACGTAACGACTCAACTAACATAAAGTCAAACACTATGAAAATGAGGATCTCACATTTACTAAGAAAAACGCCTCAGCACAAAAAAGTATGTGGAAAAATGAAATTGTCAACAACACACATAAAAAGGCATCAAAATGACAGCACTAAAAACTTATTTAACTATAATTACCCTGAATGTAAATGGACTAAATGCACCAATAAAGAGACAGAGAGTCACAGACTGGATAAAGAAACACGATCCATCTATATGCTGCCTACAAGAGACACACCTTAGACTTAGAGACACAAACAAACTAAAACTCAAAGGATGGAAAAAAGTATATTAAGCAAACAATAAGCAAAAAAGAAGAGGAGTAGCAATATTAATTTCTGACAAAATAGACTTTAGACTTAAATCCACCACAAAGGAGAAAGAAGGACACTATATAATGATAAAAGGGACAATTGATCAGGAAGACATAACCACATTAAATATTTATGCACCCAATGACAGGCCTGCAAGATACATAAATCAAATTTTAACAGAATTGAAAAGTGAGATAGATACCTCCACAATTATAGTAGGAGACTTCAACACAACACTTTTGGAGAAGAACAGGAAATCCAGTAAGAAGCTCAATAGAGACACGGAGGATCTAATTACAACAATCAACCAACTTGACCTCATTGACTTATACAGAACTCTCCACCCAACTGCTGCAAAGTATACTTTTTTTTCTAGCTCACATGGAACATTCTCGAGAATAAACCACATATTAGGTCATAAAACAAACCTTTGCAGAGTCCAAAACATCGAAATATTACAAAGCATCTTCTCAGACCACAAGGCAATAAAAATAGAGATCAATAACAGAAAAACTAGGGAAAAGAAATCAAATACTTGGAAAATGAACAATACCCTCCTGAAAAAAGACTGGGTTATAGAAGACATCAAGGAGGGAATAAGGAAATTCATAGAAAGCAACGAGAATGAAAATACTTCCTATCAAAACCTCTGGGACACAGCAAAAGCAGTGCTCAGAGGCCAATTTATACCGATAAATGCACACATACAAAAAGAAGAAAGAGCCAAATTCAGAGAACTGTCCCTACAACTTGAACAAATAGAAACTGAGCAACAAAAGAATCCATCAGGCTCCAGAAGAAAACAAATAATAAAAATTAGAGCTGAACTAAATGAATTAGAGAACAGAAAAACAATTGAAAGAATTAACAAAGCCAAAAGCTGGTTCTTTGAAAAAATTAACAAAATTGATAAACCATTGGCTAGACTGACTAAAGAAATACAGGAAAGGAAACAAATAACCCAAATAAGAAACGAGAAGGACCACATCACAACAGAACAAAATGAAATTAAAAGAATCATTTCAGATTATTATGAAAAATTGTACTCTAACAAATTTGAAAACCTAGGAGAAATGGATGAATTCCTGGAAAAACACTACCTACCTAAACTAACACATTCAGAAGTAGAACAACTAAATAGACCCATAACAAAAAAAGAGATTGAAACGGTAATCAAAAAACTCCCAACAAAAAAAAGCCGTGGCCCGTATGGCTATACTGCAGAGTTCTACCAAACTTTCAGAGAAGAGTTAACACCACTACTTCTGAAGGTATTCCAAAGCATAGAAAATGACGGAATACTACCCAACTCATTCTATGAAGCCACCATCTCCCTGATACCAAAACCAGGTAAAGACATTACAAAAAAATAGACCTATATCCCTCATGAACATTGATGCAAAAATCCTCAACAAAATTCTAGCCAATAGAATCCAACAACACATCAAAAAAATAATTCACCCTGATCAAGTGGGATTTATACCAGGTATGCAAGGCTGGTTTAACATCAGAAAAAACATTCATGTAATCCATCACATAAATAAAACAAAAGACAAAAACCATATGATCTTATCAATTGATGCAGAAAAGGCATTTGACAAAGTCCAACACCCATTTATGATAAAAACTCTCACCAAAATAGGAATTGAAGGAAAATTCCTCAACATAATAAAGGGCATCTATGCAAAGCCAACAGCCAATATCACTCTAAATGGAGAGAACCTGAAAGCATTTCCCTTGAGAACGGGAACCAGACAAGGATGCCCTTTATCACCGCTCTTATTCAACATCGTGCTGGAAGTCCTAGCCAGGGTAATTAGGCTAGACAAAGAAATAAAAGGTATCTGGATTGGCAAGGAAGAAATAAAGTTATCACTATTTGCAGATGACATGATTATATACACAGAAAACCCGAAGGAATCCTGCAGAAAACTACTGAAACTAATAGCAGAGTTTGGCAGAGTCTCAGGTTATAAAATAAACATACAAAAATCACTTGGATTCCTCTACATCAACAAAAAGAACACCGAAGAGGAAATCACCAAATCAATACCATTCACAGTAGCCCCCAAGAAGATAAGATACTTAGGAATAAATCTTACCAAGGATGTAAAAGACCTATACAGAGAAAACTACAAAGCTCTACTACAAGAAATTCAAAAGGACCTACTTAAGTGGAAAAACATACCCTGCTCATGGATAGGAAGACTTAACATAGTAAAAATGTCTATTCTACCAAAAGCCATCTATACATTTAATGCACTTCCGATCCAAATTCCAATGTCATATTTTAAGGGGATAGAGAAACAAATCACCAATTTCATATGGAAGGGAAAGAAGCCCCGGATAAACAAAGCACTGCTGAAAAAGAAGAAGAAAGTGGGAGGCCTCACTCTACCTGATTTCAGAACCTATTACACAGCCACAGTAGTCAAAACAGCCTGGTACTGGTACAACAACAGGCACATAGACCAATGGAACAGAATTGAGATCCCAGATATAAATCCATGCACATATGAGCAGCTGATATTTGACAAAGGCCCAGTGTCAGTTAATTGGGGAAAAGATAGTCTTTTTAACAAATGGTGCTGGCATAACTGGATATCCATTTGCAAAAAAATGAAACAGGACCCATACCTCACACCATGCACAAAAACTAACTCCAAGTGGATCAAAGACCTAAACATAAAGACTAAAACGATAAAGATCATGGAAGAAAAAACAGGGACAACGTTAGGAGCCCTAATACAAGGCATAAACAGAATACAAAACATTACCAAAAATGATGAAGAGAAACCAGATATCTGGGAGCTCCTCAAAATCAAACACCTATGCTCATCTAAAGACTTCACCAAAAGAGTAAAAAGACCACCTACAGACTGGGAAAGAATTTTCAGCTATGACATCTCCGACCAGTGCCTGATCTCTAAAATCTATATGATTCTGTCAAAACTCAACCACAAGAAGACAAACAACCCAGTCGAGAAGTGGGCAAAAGATATGAACACACACTTCACTAAAGAAGATATTCAGGCAGCTAACAGATACATGAGAAAATGCTCTTCGATCATTAGCCATTAGAGAAATGCAAATTAAAACTACGATGAGATTCCATCTCACTCCAACAAGGCTGGCATTAATCCAAAAAACACAAAATAATCAATGTTGGAGAGGCTGCAGAGAGATTGGAACTCTTATACACTGCTGGTGGGAATGTAAATTGGTACAACCACTTTGGAAATCTATCTGGCGTTTTCTTAAACAGTTAGAAATAGAACTACCATACAACCCAGAAATCCCACTCCTTGGAATATACCCTAGAGAAATAAGAGCCTTCACAAGAACAGATATATGCACACCCATGTTTATTGCAGCACTGTTTACAATAGCAAAAAGCTGGAAGCAGCCAAGGTGTCCATCAACGGATGAATGGTTAAATAAATTGTGGTATATTCACACAATGGAATAGTACGCATCGATAAAGAACAGTGACAAATCTCTGAAACATTTCATAACATGGAGGAACCTAGAAGGCATTATGCTGAGCGAAATTGGTCAGAGGCAAAAGGACAAATATTGTATAAGACCACTATTAGAAGATCTTGAGAAATAGTATAAACTGAGAAGAACACATACTTTTGTGGTTACGAGGGGGGGAGGGAGGGAGGGTGGGAGAGGGTTATTTACTGATTAGTTAGTAGATAAGAACTACTTTAGGTGAAGGGAAGGAAAATACGCAATACATGGAAGGTCAGCTCAACTGGACTGGAGCAAAAGCAAAGAAGTTTCTGGGATAAACTGAATGCTTCAAATGTCAGCGGAGCAAGGGCGGAGGTTTGGGGACCATGGTTTAAGGGGACTTCTAAGTCAATTGGGAAAATAATTCTATTATGAAAACACTCTGCATCCCACTCTGAAATGTGGCAGCTGGGGTCTTAAATGCTAACAAGCGGCCATCTAAGATGCATCAATTGGTCTCAACCCACCTGGATCAAAGGAGGATGAAGAACACCAAGGTCACAGGATAACTATGAGCCCAAGAGACAGAAAGGGCCACATGAACCAGAGACTTACATCATCCTGAGACCAGAAGAACTAGTTGGTGCCTGGGCACAACCGATGACTGCCCTGAAAGGGAGCACAACAGAGAACCCCTGAGGGAGCAGGAGATCAGTGAGATGCAGACCCCAAATTCTCATAAAAAGACCAGACTTAATGGTCTGACTGAGACTAGAGGAATCCCGGCGGTCATGGTCCCCAAACCTCCTGTTGGCCCAGGACAGGAACTGTTCCCAAAGACAACTCATCAGACATGGAAGGGACTGGACAGTGGGTAGGAGAAAGATGCTGATGAAGAGTGAGCTATTTGTATCAGGTGGACACTTGAGACTGTGTTGGCATATCCTGTCTGGAGCGGGGATGGGAGGGTAGAGAGGGTTAGAAACTGGCAAAATTGTCACAAAAGGAGAGACTGGAAGGGCTGACTCATTAGGGGGAGCGCAAGTGGGAGTATGGAGTAAGGTGTATATAAACTTATATGTGACAGACTGACTTGATTTGTAAACGTTCACTTGAAGCTTAATAAAAATTAAAAAAAAAAAAAGAATATTAGATTGCTTAAACAAACAAAGGAACAACAGAAAAAAAAAAACTCCACAAATCTTTTTTTGGGGTCTGCTTTTTTTTTTGGGTGAATGGTTCATTGTATGTGCAGGTTCCATATCACAGACCAAGGCCATTTGCACCAAGACTACCTGTCTACCCTTCTATCCCACATTTGAAATTTCCACTAACATCCTTCTGTGAGGAGAAAAAAAAGTTGTAAGCTGACATATCAGAATATTATATGAATAAGATAAAACAATGAACAATTGCAGTGATTAACATCTTAGTAAAAATAAGATTAGAACAGCTGCAGTTATGTTCAGAGGACCTTAAGGTACTAGAACACTGAAGAGCAAGGTGTTGAAAGATTTCAAGGCTAACCTGAGTGAGGCACTGAAGTGTTGGCTTAGACCAGGTGAAGAAGTTTTAAAGCACAGGTATATGTGTGAGTGTGCATAGGTGTTTGTGTGTGTGTACACAGAAATGGGAAGATACCCTGATTCTACGTTTTGACCTCCAAGTGTGTGTGTGTTTTTGTGTATATGGGTGTAAATATATAACAGTAATGGGAAGATATTCTGGTTCTACCTTTTAAACCTTTGCCTCTCCTTGATGTAAATGAGGCAGAGATGGGAAACACAGAAACGAGAGGCGGTTAGACCATCCACTTTGTGCAAAAGAAAAGAAATTAAAATCTCCAGAAAATACAGACAGAAAGCATTGGACTTGATTTGAAATATATTGCACATGAACTCTGGAGCAAGACTGCCTAGATTTCAAATTTAAGTGATCTTGGACAATTTACTTGGCTCTACTGGACCTCAGCTTTCTCCTCTATTAAGGATCTTTACGGTATATTCCTTATCAAGCATTTTTATACTCATGAATTAATACATGTAAAATGCTTTAAACTGTATTTTACACAAAGTGAATATTTATTATGATTACGAGAGGAAAAGTCTGCGTAGAATTTTGATTATACTAAATAGATTTACCTTTGTCTATTTTTTCAGTATTTTCCAAATATATTTTTTAGATGACTATGTATATTATTTATGATGTTCAAACATATGAAAAAGGACTCCATCTCACTTCTTTGGTGCTAATCATAGGGTTCGTTTTACAAAAGTACAGTGAGCATTTCCTGTTCTGTGATATCTGGAACATTTTAGAAGCTGGTCATTTTATAGCTCCTTGCTCATATTACACATATGTGGTTCACCAACAGATGATCAAGATCATTATTTAAATTTGAAATTTTTCATTTAAATTTCCTCATATGCACCTTTGAATTCCATAACCTCCAGCTCAACTCTCTGACCCAGCAGTGCTCTTCTCCAGACAGCACTCATCTGTGCCTTCCCTGCATCAGCCTTGGAGCATCATTACTCATGGCAGGTATGTGTTCCCCCAATGAGATTATACAGATATTACATGTCCAGGAAAGATATCTCGGGGACATGACTAGTATCAGGACCGAGCTTTAAGAGAAATAGGCGAAAATGGCAGCGGGCATTTTTAGGCTAGCCATGTGGCTGTACTTTCCACATTGATTTTAATTTTCTAATTGTAAATCTTCTAGTCTAGAAAACATTTTGTGATGTTTAACAGGTTTAAAGAGTGGTTTTTGATAGAGGTACCTCCAAATTCTGAAAAAGAACAAAATTGGCCTCAATTCTATCACAGAAATAGAGAATGCCAAATATTAACGAGACAATGCTTCAAACTGTTTTATTAAAAAAATGACCATTTGTATCCAGAGATCACCTAGATTTAGAATTGGATTACTTATACTGTTGTTAGTTAAAACAACAGTCTTTGAGGGTGTACTGACGTTAATGCAGAATCATCTCAGATTCATCCTGTGTTAACACTGGATGTTTTGTTCTGGGGGAAAGCCCATAAGCAAATAATTTTGGGTACGAGAAAATGTAAAGTTCTTGTAACAAAGGTTGTTTATGTGTCATAATTCAACATAGGAATACAAATCCAGCTCTCCGAGGTATAAGCATGCATTGGTTGTGGAACGTCTCCCACCAGGTCCGGAGTGCTCCTGTCTCATCTCTTGCCTACAACACCTCCACAGAGCTATGAGCAGGAAGGTATTTCTCAGGGCAGAGCCTGCATTAAGATTAGCAGAAGGATACACTCCCGGTAGTGTTATTGTCAGTGACAACGACAGAAAGTGTTAAAGGAAAGACTCTGGGCCTAGAAGACATATTTAATTTGATATCTTCTCAAGAAATGGACACTTATTCACTTTGACACCTTGAGAAAATATTGGTGTTCTTGAACCCTCAGTTTTCTCATCTACCCAATGGCAATCATACTTTTCACTTTTTTATTTTGTTGACAAAATAAAAGTAAATGTCTGCTCTGTCAGTTCCTAAAACAGAAGCTGAGCCTATTGATCTCCTCTTATTCTAGAATTAAAAAAAGATAATGGTAAATTTGCTTTACTGCCTTCTAGAGATGGAGAGGATAGCACAGAAATTGTATGGATAGTCTCGCTGATTGATAAAGTACACCACATAAAAGCCTTGGCATCGGGTGGAGTCCTGAGTTGAATGTCTTTGTCATTCAATGTTTCATTGACATAAAATCAAAAAAGTTTTTGAAATCTTTCTAACTGGCTTCTGTTTTTAAACTTCAGTCCTTTTGTTTGCTCTTTAAGTCTTTGCCTATCTCTCTTTTTCTAGTTTTTCAGACCACTGCAAGGAGATTGATTTCTGGAATCTTAGGAGTAATATGTCTTTTGTTGATGGCTATCTTTGGAATTTTATTGAATAATTGGCAAGTTTCTCTAGACAAGTATTTATGAAGATCAAATCCGTGATAAAATCATTTAGTAATAGAGATCTTATTTACTATTTTGTTATCTCATGGATTCACTTAAATCTGCACCTAATTGACTACATTTCTCATTGTTTCTTATAGAATTCTCTCCAGGACTCATCATAGAACTCCAGGGAGGTAGGCCCCATACTCCACTCATAGCAACTTGATACGATAGGGTAGAACTGCCCCATAGGGTTTCCAAAGCTGTAATCTTTATGGGAACAGACTGCCATGTCTTTCTCTGGAAGATCAGCTAGTGAATTCAAATGACTAACATTTCGACCTTTTAGTTAGCAGCTGAGCACTTCAACCACTGTGCAACCAGAATTCCATCAATGCACTATCTTCTTTTCTGACTCAGGAAATACGTTAAAAGGCTTTCTCCATTAAAGACTCTCTTTGAGCTAGTTATCCTGTTTATACTGCAGAGCTCAGGTTTGGGATCTTTTCTTAAGAAATTAAAAAAAAAAAAAAAAAGATTTTTCTAGCTTTCTCCCATTCCATCTCCAACTACGTGCAGTCTTATTATAATGAATTTATTTTGTATACTTACCAAAGGTATTATTAAATGTAATTAATAAATGATTAGAAATTATATGATTCTGACTCCAGCTCTAGAATATAAACTTCATGGGGAAAAAGATCATTTCTCACCTGGTCACATTAATATTCTCTAAACATAGCGTGCTGTCGTGTAAACATATATAGTAGATTCTCAAAGAATATTTGTGGAAAATATAAATAAAAAACAAATGATTTTTGAATGGGTAAATAGCATTGAAATTTTTAAATGTTCAGAGCCATCAATCATGTTTTATTTTTTCTCTTTGACTCTGACTGCTGTTCTTGTCCAGAAAAGAAAAGTGGATTGGGTACCGATGCAGCTGTTACCTTATTTTGAATGCAGAAAAAACTTGGGCAGAAAGTAGAAATTTCTGTGCTTCTCAGAATTCCAGTCTACTTGAACTGAAAAGCAGAGATGAATTGGCGTGTACTTTATTTTTGTTTCCCACATTTTTTTGACTCAGAAAAATATAGCATCAAAATGAGCTGAACACTTTGACTCAAGTCTTTAATCAGAGAGTCCATGGATGGTTATATTTTCTCAAAAATAAACAACTCAGAACACCAATAACAGATCGCTATGCAGATTCAACAGTAAATTTGCAAATTTGGCAACAAACTACTTGCTGTGGAAACGAGTGCTCCAATTAATAAAAATTTCAAAGTGTTTATATACAATTCTATTCATAGCTTTGACCAAAAAAACTTTGATACATTGATAATTATGCCAGAATACATAAATCTTATAAGAGAGCAGTATGTGCTCAAAGATTATCAAAGCTTGAATAGAAACCTTGCTAAGATGATCACAAAATCAGTGAGCCACCATTACAAGACCTCTGGAGTCTTGGAAACAGGTTACGTTCGTTAATCTTTGAGTGTTTCAGCGAGCCTGATCACCTAGATGCAATTATGTGCAACAAGGCAAGCTACTTCTAAAGTTTAGTTATAGTTTAAGACATACTCTAGGCATTAAAACTATATATATTTATGATTATACAGCACATAGATTTCTAACATTTAATAAGATGACCTTTAGTGTCGTGGGTAAGAGAACTCTCCCTGTTCTCATAAAGTAAAATTTATAATTTTCTTTCGCAATTTGAAAAATGACCTATTAATTCCTTGTACCTTGAAACAATCATTTTAAACCTCATAAAAATCCTCAAAGATTTACATCATGGGGATAAAAATCAAGATGTTAGATAAAGTGCAAAAAAACATTTTAGTGAGAAGTCAAAGAAGAAATGTGAGATGACTGCTTTTACTCATTCAAGAAACCAACCAAATGACTGTAATTTTTAGTTCTTTTAATTGAATTTAACTTCTTTTGTAATTATATTGCTTTGTCATATCTCTGGGCTATATTGTAAAACCAATAAATGGGATATTAAATGACACAAAAGGATTACACTCAACCGCTATTCTAAAGGTTAGTGGTTCAAAACCAATCAGTGCAGAAGAAAGCCTTGGCTATCTTTTTCCATTAAGATTAGAGCCAAGAAAATTCTATGGAGTAGTTTTACTCTGTAATACAGTGGGTTGCCATCAGTCAAAACTGGATCAGTAGCAACTAACAACAAAAACAGCATCATAAAAATTGCCCTCTTCTTAAAAAAAAGTGAAAATTTCTCTAGCTGTATGCAGAGCCTGTGTGGAGTATAGGTTTAGCAGATTATATCCATATTTATCCCTTAAGATACTTTTGATTTGCAATCAAACTTCAGTGGTGATTCTCTATGAAGAAAGTGTTCCATGAAAACTCTGACTCGCTTTATAGCATATTGCATGCCAATGTGAAGTGAGATTTTGTGGTATTGTTTTTTTCTTCATAAACAAATACATCTGATAAAAGAAATATGAGCCCTGTGACTGCCCCTTCTAAATTGGAAGTTAAAAATGAATTTGGTTTGTGTGATTGATAGGCCAAGTCTGATGCATATTAATCCCAGAGTAGCTTCAAGTTAGCTTAATATGTCTGTCTGTGTTTCCAAGCAGGATTTTTTGAACTACTATCGACAGTTTTACTGGCTTGGGATCTCTTATAATGAAATATGTGGTACCTTGTTGTGGGAGGACGGCTCTGCTCCCTCCCAGGATCTGTAAGTTTCTGGTAGTCAGATACCTTTTCTGTTCTCTGTGAGTTAATACTTGGATCTCATCAGTGCAGGTACCACCTAGGAGCACTACAACAAAGGTAAACCGTCTAGGGCATGACATGACTGAAAGGAGAATGGTGCAACTAAATACGATTTTAGCCCAACACAGAACATCCAATCCTTGCTCAAGTGATATGAAACTTAGTGTAGTCATGTCAATGAAGAACTTTTAATATATGATTTTTTTTGGGCTTTGGTACAAGCACATAATATGTGCATGCACACAAGCTCGCATACATAGAGGAAGCACATGGAAGTGGTATATTCTTTATTCTGATGGAGTCCAATATTCTCAGCACCCTCCCATGTTTCTAATATTCTGGCTTTGTTGTTAGGTGCCATTGAGTCAGCTCTGATTAAAAAAAAAAATCAAAAGAGTGTATATATAACCCACTGCTGTCAAGGTCATTCCAACTCACAGTAAACCCATAGGGTTTCCAAGGCACTCTATGAAAGTAGATTGCCACATCTTTCTTCCACAGGCCTGCTGGTAGTTTCCAACTGCCAACCTTTCAGTTAGCAGTCAATGGCTTTAACCATTGCGACACCAGGACTCCAGAGATACATAATGTGTATATGTAGATGCATATGAGAGCGTGTGTGTGTGTATGTAAAACCAAACTCATTCCCATCAAGTTGACTCTGACTCATAGTGACCTTGTAGGACAGGGTAGAGCTGTCTCATAGGGTTTCCAAGGCTCTAAATCTTTACAGAAGCAGACTGCCACATCTTTCTCCTTTGGAGCATGGCCGGCCGGTTAGAACCACCAACCTTTCAGTTAGCAGCCAAGCACTTAATCACTGCATCACCAGGGCTTGAGAGAGAGAGAGATCCTGGGTGTGCAGTTTTAATCTGATACACGTGGGGGCACCATAAGTCAGAATTGACTCAATGGCAAATGGTTTTTCACATATGTATACATATATATGTGGTGTGTGTCTGTGTGTGTATGTACATATTTGTAACTTGAGGCTAGAGTTCTTCTATTGGAAATGTCCTTGCTGACTTTTTTACTTCTGAGTCAATGAACTAAGAATGAATGATTTCAATATCACAAAGTGTGGTTCTGAAAAATTAGAATAATGCCCTCAAAATAACTGATCCTGATAGTGTTAAATGTATAGTAATAATCCCTTTTTGTGTCTATTGTGTCACAATTCTCACAAATTTGTCACATACAATACAAAAGTTGTAGGCAAAATCTTAAGTTCCTACCATTTAAGACATTTTTATATTGGATGAAAGATGAGTAAACCTAAGCAGCTCTCTGCTGATTTGGTGTTGTCCAACAGTGAAACCAAGAAAGGGTAGATTCTGTGGTATACACATGTAATGAAATGCTTTGAAATGATAAAGAATAATGAAGAGTGTGTGAAACATAACGTGGATGATCTGGAGGACGTTATGCTGAGTGAAATAAATCAATCACAAAAGAACAAATGTTGCATGGTATCACTTCATACAAATTCAAGAGTAGGTTTACACACAGAAAACAACATTCTGTGATGGCTACCAGGGATGGGAGGGGAGGAAGGGAGAACCACTTACAAAATAGTAGACACGTGTTAATTCTGGTGAAGACAACAGAAAATATTGGAGAAGTCAGCACAACGTGACCAAGGTAAGTGAGGACACTGAGGGATACCTAAGAATAAAGGACAACTGTGGTAGTTGCTATAACATATACAATTCTGCAACAGTAATGACAACCAAAAATTTGTGAGTGGCTACATATTTTTTTTACATAGGTAGATATGTTGCTTCATAGGTGTGGGGGGGTGTATGGGAGTGTGTGCATTTAGGTATAGTTGTGGGCATTTGAATATACTCATACATAAAATAGAGCACACAGAAGGCACAGTTATGGAAACTTCTTAGACATAAATCCAAACATTTGGTGGGACTAAGTTAACGGGCTTGAAGGCTAAAGACCATAGTCTTGGGGGACAACGAGGTCAACTGGCACAGCAGAGTTCATGAATATGATGTTCTACCTATGAGCTTAGTGAGTAGGCTCTGGGAATCTTAAAAGCTTGCGAGTGATCGTCCAAGTATAACTACTGGTCTCTTCCCAGCTGGAGCAAAGGAGAGTGAAGGAAACCAAAGACTCCAGGAAGCAACTAGTCCGTTGGACTAATGGCCCACATGAAACACAGCCTCCTCTAGCTTGAGACCCGAAGAAATAACAGTGCCTGGCAACCACTAACGAATGCTCTGACTAGGCATACAATGTAAGATCCTGGTTAGAATGGGGGGAACAATGTAGAACAAAACTCAAATTTATAAAAAAAATACCAAACTTTTTGAATTGATAAAGATGCTCTTTTAACCTGGAATTGAAGCCACTCCCGAGGTCCCTTTTCAGCCAGATAGTGGATTGGCCTATAAAAAAAAAACAATAACACGAATGAGGAATGTGTACCTTAGAACAATCAACTATTTGAGACCAAAAACAAAGACGAAGAGTCAAGGGGGGCAGGGAAACAGGAGGACTGGAAATGAAGAAGACAGGGTTGAAATGGGGAGAGTGCTGACACGTTGTTGCGATAGCAACCAATGTCACAGAAAAAATTTTGTATAAATTGTTGAATGGGAAACTAATTTGCTAAGTAAACTTTCACCTAAAACAGAATAAAGTGTTCAAAAAAAAAAGGGACGATAGGTTTCAAATTATGCAAAGTGTCATTATAAACTGTATGTCTCTCAACTTGGATTTGCATCAAAGCTAGAAGAAGAAAATTTCATATTCACATTTTTTTCAATAAGGATCTAGATTTTAGCAATTACAGTGGTTGAGTAAAAGCAACTTTATAAACACAATGTAAACAAATTAAAAAGATGAAAAATTTTTGAATTCATGGAAGCTAAGAAATCAAGCCACAAATCTTGCTTTGTTGTTGTTGTTGATGAAACGCTTATCTTTACAAAAAGGTTCATCTATAGGAATAGTAAAAAAAACATACTAGCTGTTGTTGAAGTCCTGGTGGCGAAGTGCTTAGGGGCTACGACTGCTAACCAAAAGGTCAGCAGTTTGAATCCACCAGGTGCTCCTTGGAAACCCTATGGGGCAGTTCTACTCTGTTCTACTGGGTTGTTATGAGGCAGAATCAACTTGACAGAAATGGGTTTGGTTTTTGATTTTGCTTAGTTACCGACAAGTTGATTCTGACTCACAGTGACCCCAGGTGTATCAAAGTAAAACCATATTCCATGTGATTTTCAATGGATGATTTTTTGGAAGTACATTGTCAGGCCTTTTTTCCAAGGTACATCTGGGTAGACTCGAACTTCCAACCTTTCTGTGAGCAGCCAAGTGTGTTAATGTTTTGCACTCTATAGGTAAATTGTAATGCTTAGAAAACAAAACAAATCAAAAAGTCCATGAAACTTATTCTGGAGTTTGCTTTCATACGAGATGAACGGTAGATTGTATGTCCAGAAACTACATTATGGACCAAGGAAGGTTCCTGCTCTCAAGATGCCCACTCTACCTATCTCTCTTACATTTGAAATTCCCATTAATGTCCTCTTTTGAAGACATAAGAATGTTAATTGAAATAAAAGAATATTATCTGGATGAGATAACACAATAAACAATTACAATAATTAACATATTAGTAAAAATAGGGTTTATTAGAACAGCTACAGTCATGTTCAAAGGATCTTAAGGGACTGGAACATTGGAGTTTAAGGTGTTGAAAGAAGATTTCAAGGCAAAGTGAGTGAAGTATTGAAGTGTGGGCTTAAACCAGGTGTTTTAGGCTGGGTTCTCTAGAGAAGCAAAACCAGTAAAGCATATATATATATATAACCATGGTGGCGTAGTGGTTAAGTGCTATGACTGCTAACCAAAAGGTCAGCAGTTTGAATCCACCAGGCTCTCATTGGAAACTTTATGGGGTAGTTCTACTCTGTCCTATAGGGTCGCTATGAGTCAGAATCACTTCAATGGCAACGGGTTTGGTTTTTTTCAGCTTATATATATACATATATATATATATATATATACAAAGAGAGAGAGAGAGATTTATATGGAGGAAATGGTTCACATCGTTGTAGAGACTAGAAGGTCCAAGGCCATGGGTTAGCCTGGAGGCTTCTCCTGACTCATGTAGCTGAGATCTGCAGGTGAGAAAACAGGCTTCTGGCTCATAGGCTGTGGAGGCTGACAAATCCCAAGATTGGTGGGTAAGCTGCTAGCTCAAGTCCCAAGAACTGGAGGTCAGATGAACAGAACAGGAGGCAGCAGCAGGATCCAGGGTGAGGAAAAGTCAGTGAGCTTTGCCAGAAAGTCCACATATAATGAATGCAGGCCCTGCTTCCAAGGAAATTCCCATAATTTCCAAGGAAATTAATAGGTCATTTTTCAACTCATTGGCTGCTCATAGCAGATCTCATCATGGAGGTAATTACATCATTACATAGCTGTCGAATTACATCATGACAGCCAAAGCACTGAGAGTCGTGGCCCAGCCAACTTGACACACATTTTAGCCATCACATCAGGAGAGGGAGCTTTAGAGCACAGATGCATGTGTGTTTATATACATATAACAGTAATGAGAGGTTTGATATTTAATTGTATGTGTCAACTTTGCTAAGCTATGATTGCCAGTGGTTTGGCCAAATACTAGACTACTTGCTGCTCTATAACATAATGTAACAATCTTGTGTAATGTAATCTAATGTAATCCATCAACCAGTTGAAAGTGGTTTTCCTTAGGTTATTGTCTGCCTTCAGGCTATTAACAGATACTTTGGCAGAACTCTCTCTCTCTTTCTTTCTCAACTCTCTACTTTTCTCTCATCTGACCTACAGGTCTTGGGACGCAAGCCTGAGGTAGTCTCCCCCTGGTGCCTGACCTACAGATTTTGGACTGGCCAGCCCCTACAATCCCGTGATCAGCAGAAGTCTTCAGCCTGTCACTTGACCTATGACTTTTGAACTTTCAAGCCCCATAACTGTGTGAGCACTTCTCTTGAAGTAAATTTCTCTCATTCTAGATACATAGGTCTCACCAGTTCTGTTTCTTTGGAGAACCCTAAGACAAGAAGATACTCTGGTTCTACGTTTTTTCCTTTGCCAGCCCTGGCTGATTTAATGAGGCTGGAATGGGAAATACAGAAATGAGACACGGTTAGACCAACGAGTCTGTCTAGTAGAAAAGAAATAAAAATCTACAGAAAATAATAAACACAGAGAAATGGGTTTGATTTACAATATATTGTTCATGTGCCCCAGAGCAAGATTGCTTAAGTTTCAAACCTAAGTAATCTTGGACAAGTTACTTACTCGGCCTCAATTTTCTCACTGGTAAAATAGGATATGTATAGTATCTTCCTTAGCCAGTCATTTTTTAAAACATATGAGTTATTATATTTAAAAAGATTTAGACTGTGTTTCATGCAAAATTAATTTTTATTATTGTTAAAATAGGAATATTATACGTAGAATTTTATTGCAGTAAGTAAATTTACCTTTGTCCATTTTTTGATATTTTCCAAATGTATTTTGAAGATGACTTTGATGTTGAAACACTAAAAGTAAAAACAAAACACAAACTCCCTCTCATCTTCCTTTCTGCTAATCAAAGGGTTTCTATTGCAAAATACAGTGAGAATTTCCTGTATTGTGATATCCGGAACATTTTAGAAGCTGGTAGTTTTACCTCTTCTTGCTCAGTACTACACATATGTGGCTCACCAGTAGATGCTTCAGGAACATCCTGTATATACACATTTTTTTCTTTCTCTCTTTTTTTTAAATTTCTCCGGATTCCTTTGCTTCCAGCCCAATTCTGGGATCGAACACCACTCTTCCCCAACAAGCACTCCTTGTGTTTTCCCTGCATCCACCTTGGGACATCATCTCTCATGGCAGGTACGTGTGCCTCCAGTCAGAAAATCAACTGATAAAGGGACGCAAAAAAGGCAGCCCACAGACATGGCTAATTTAAGGGCAGAGCTTTAAGAGAAAGGGTTATAATGCACAGTGGATTTTTTAGTCTTTCCCTGTGTCCGTACCTTCTACATTTATTTTAATTTCTTTATTCATTATTCTGTAACTGAAAAATAGCCTGGAAAGCTTTTCCAACAGAATGATTTCTGATATGGGTACATCTAAATTCTAAATGAGAAACGAATTCATCTGGTTATATTATGATCAATATAATTCTAGCACAGGAATAAAAAGATAATGCCTGATATAATTTTTTAGCGCTTATCTTGCGACTCCCAAATGTCACCCAGACTGTTTGAAAATTGTATTATTTTCAGTGACATTACTCTTTGGGAGTATGCTAAAGTCCATGCATCATCTCCTAAAGTTGAATTGTTTCAGGAGAAAGGCTATAACCAAGTAACTTCGGGTAAGAGCAAAAAAAAAAAAGGGTTGTTTCTATATCATAATTCAATGTACTAGGAAGTGAACTCAGCACTCCAGAGAATTACTCTCTACGTTGGTTTTGGAATCTGTCATCCCCAGTTCCAAGGTGCTCCTCTCTCTTTGTCTTATACTACGTCTACAGAGCTATGAGCAGGAAAATATTCCTCAAAGCAGAGCCTGTACTGAGATTAGCAGAAAGACATACCACCAATAGTGTTATTGCCAGTGACAATGGTAGAGTACGGTACATGAAAGACGCTGGGCTTAGACAGGATTGAATTTTATGTCTGACTTGCACACTTGCTAGCTTTGATACCTTGAGAAAACGATGTTATTCTTGGACCCTCAATTTTCTCATCTACCTGGTGGGAACCAGGCTATTTACCTTGTGATTTTTCCTGAGAGAATAAAAATGCCTGTAATGTAAGCACATAAAACAGAAGTTGGAGCCCCTTGATCTCTTTTTGCACTAGATCTCTACGTTTCTTTGCCAGTTAAAAACAAAAACAAACAGACAACACCTAATGTTAAATTTACAGAGTTGGTCAAGAAGAAAATGTGTGGATAATCTCACTAAGGAATAATGTACCCCACCAAAAAAAAAAAAAAAAAAATGCTGGTTTTGGTTGAAGTTTTAAATGGAATGTCTTCCTTTTCCAGTGGTTCATTGGCAGGGTGATTGTGTTATCACATAAAAGACCTGAAGACTCAAATATCTGTGTGTGGATCCTGACAGTTCTGGATTTTCTCTCACTGGTTTTGCATTTAAGAACTACAGCCACTGCATTGGCTCTTTAAGTCTTTGCCTTTTCTCTCTTTTTCTACAGCTTTTCAGAACAATTTATGGAACCTGATTTCTGGAACCTTGGCAGTAGTGTGCCTTTTGTTGATGGCTACTTTGGGAATTTTGTTGAAAAACTGTAAGTTTTTTGGCATCTTAGAAAGACAAATGCTATGATAAAACTAATCGTAAACGTTGAATTTTGCTAGTGTGTGATATTATCTCAGGGATACACTTAAACCTGTACTTGATTATGTAAATTTCTAATAATTTCTCACAGCATTTTCCACACAAAGTACTCAGCCAACATCCTCTCCAGGATCCACCGTAGAACCCCAAGAAGGTAGGCTCCAATGTTTGGAAATGCTCAGTTTTGGTAGAACATTAAAAGAGACAGTTTCTTTCTTTCTTTCTTTTTTTTTTTAACACAGAGTAGCATGATAGCTTATCACATATGGTAACATAAGTTAACTTCCCTAATTTTAGGACAGTCTCATTCCACTTTTCTCTAGTGTAGGAATGATAAAATTACATTGAGAGCACATCATTTATATGTTACAGGTATAAGGATTGTCCTATAGGGTGGCTATGAGTCGGAATCAACTCGACAGCACTGGGTTTTTTTTTTTTTTTTTTCTAGGAGATATAAGGATATTAGCATGAGATAACAGATTTCTGTCCTCTATGAATACATGTTATTAACTAACAAATTATAAATAAACTACAGTAAATATTATAAAAAAAAAAAAAAAAAAACTAGTGCCATCGAAAGGCACTAGTTTTTTTTTTTTTTTTAGTTAATCCTCATTCCTGGCCTGTGTCTGCTCATAACCCATACTTTCTTATCTCCATTATACAATATTTGTCCTGTAACTAGTTTTTTTTTTAATGTACCTATAATTTTATTAGTAGTTATGTCTCAGATTGTAGTGCCCAGATTTCTGCAATTTTAAAATCTAATTATACAGTAAGAGCCAGCTTAAAGTACAGTTTCTGAGTGAATATATAAATTTCTTTTGTATACTTACCAAAGTATTATGATATAACTGATAAATGATTGGGAATTGTATGTCTTACTCTACCTCTAGAATATAATCCCCATGAGGAAAATGATCGTGTCTGACTTGTTCACATTTATAATCCTGAGCGTAGCACACTGCAGTGCATGTAGTAGTGTGTGCTCAAAGACTAGTTGTAGAGAAAAAAATAAATAGCAAATGGTTTTTGAATGAATAAAGAGCAATACAAATACTAGAAATCTCCAATGTCATCAGTCATGTTTTATTTTTCATCTTAGGCTCTGGCTGCTGTCCTTGCGAAGAGAAGTGGATTGGGTACCGATGCAATTGTTACTTCTTTTCCAATGAAGAAAAAACTTGGGCAGAAAGTAGGGATTTCTGTGCTTCTCACAATTCCAGTCTTCTTCAGCTGGAAAGCAAAGATGAATTTGTATGTACTCATGTTTCCACATTTTCTTTGTTCCAGAAAACATAATATCTAAGTAAGCTGAAGATTTTGAACCAAGTCTTTAATCAGAGAGTAAATGTGTGATTGTATTTGAATAATGATTATTAACTTTGTACTTTGAAGCAATCACTATAAAACCTACATAACATTTCTCAAAGAATTACATCTAGGAATAAAATCAGTATGCCAGATGAAGTGAAAGAAATTTTCTGGATGACTTCAAAGTAATAGATCATTGCTTAACCATTTTATTCCAAGAACCAACTAAATGACTTTGGAATATTTAGTTATTTTAATTGAATTTATAAATTCTTTTATAATTATGTAGCTTCTGTCATGTTTCTGGAATACAATGTAGGGAAAATAGAGAGGGTCTGGTCATAAAACTTACCAATTCCTAAGGTCCCATTCATAAGAAAAGGGAGCCAACAGAATGCAAAAATTGTTAAAAAATATCATTAATATCACACACAACTAAAATTTTGCTGAAGATCACCCAAAAACGGTTTTGGCAGTATACTAACAGAGGACTTCCAGAAATTCAAGCTCAATTCAGAAGAAGGTGTGGCATGAGGGATATCATTGCTGACATCAGATGGATCTTGACTGAAAACAGAGAATACCAGAAAGATGTTTACCTGTGTTTTTTTGACTATGCAAAGACATTTGACTGTGTGGATCATAACAAACTGTGAATAAAATTATGAAGAATAAAATGCTAGGATACTGAATTGTGCTCATGAGGAACCTGTACATGCACCAAGAGGCAGCCCTTTGAACAGAAGAAGGGAATACCACATAGTTTAAAGTCAGGAAAGGTGTGTGTTAAGATTGTACCCCTTCACTATACTTAATCAAAATTATGCGGAGCAGATAACCTGAGAAGCTGGAATATATGAAGAAGAATGTGGCATTAGGATTGGAGTAAGACTCATTAACAACCTAGTATTTGCAGATGACAGAACTTTTCTAGTTGAAAGCGAAAAGGACTTGAAGAACTTACTGATGAAGATCGAAGACCACAGCTTTCAGTATGGATTATACCTCAACATAAAGCAGCCCAAAATCCTCACAACTGGACCAAAAACAACATCATAATTAACAAGGAAAATATTAAAGTTGTTAAGGATTTCATTTTACTTGGATCTGCAATCAACACCCATGGAAGCAGCAGTCAAGAAGTCAAACGACATATTTCATTGGGCATATCTGCTGCAAAAGACCTCTTCAAAGTGTTGAAAAGCACAAGTGACACTTTGAAGACTAAGCTGTGCCTGACCCATGCTGCAGTATTTCAACCGCCTCATATGCATGTGAATACTGGACGATGAATAAGGAAGACCTAAGAAGATTTGATGCCTTAGAATTATGATGTTGGTGAAGAATACTGAATATACCACAATGTGTCAGAAGAACGAACAAATCTGTCTTGGAAGAAGTACAGCCACAGTGCTCCTTGAAAGCGAGGCTGGCAAGACTTGGCCTCACATACTTTGGACATGTTATCAGGAGGAACCGGTCCCTGGAGAAGGGCATTATGCTTGGTAAAGTAGAGGGTGAGCTAAAAAGAGGAAGACCCTCAGGAGGATGGATTGACACAGTGGCTGCAACAATGGACTCAAGCTTAACAATGATTGTGAAGGTGGCCCAGGATTGGGCAGTGTTTTGTTGGAAACAAATGGACAGCAGCTAACAACAACACAGAAAAAGTATAAATTGCCCTAGATGTATGCAGAGGCTGAGCTGAATAAAGGCTGAGTAGGTCATACCCAGGAGATTTATCCCTCGAGATAGTGTTGATTTTACAGGCTTTGAGATGGGGATTTCGGATCCCCTGTACAGGGATGTTCATGAGAACTCTAACTCACAGAATAGGCAATGTTTTCTATATTTTTATAACAATGTTTTTAGACCTTTAGTGAGATTTTGTGGTATTTTCCCTCCATAAATGAATGGGTGTGTTAAATGAGTAGTATGAGCCACAGAGCTGTACCTTCTAAATTAGAAGTCAATAATGAATTCAGTTTGTGCGATTGATAGGCTGATTCTGATGCTCTGACATTAACTTTCTTAAAAGCACACTGTTCCCAGAGTACATTTAAATTAGATTACAGTGTTTGTCTCTGTTTTCAAACAGAGCTTTAGGATCTCCGGTGGACGTTATTACTGGATTGGACTCATTTATTACAATGAAAGACGTGGTGCGTGGCTGTGGGAGGACGGCTCTGCTCCCTCCCGGGATCTGTAAGTTTCTGGCAGCCTGGTGCTGCCTTTTCTACTCTTTCTGAGTTTATGCTTAGATCGCATCAGTGCAGGTAACACCCAGGAGCACTGCAGTAATCGCATGCCCAGGGGGTGAGGTTACAGAAAAGAGAAGAGTGTAGCAGAATACAATTGCAGGTCAATCCAGAAAATTCAAGTTCATGCTCAGGTCACATGAACTTTAGTGTTCTGGGCCCATAAAATAACTTTTGACTTTTTTTTTTCCATTTTTCCTTGGAGCAAACACATAGACATAATACGTACAGGCACACATCCTCACAGACTCACATACACACGAGCGCTGACTCAGCAGTCCCGGCAGTCCAGATACAGCAGGATATGCCTTCCTTTCTTTATTCTGCTGGAGCCAAAATTCTCAACATGCTCCCAATGTTTCAAATATTCTGGGTTTATCTTCTGTATGTTCGTAAACGTTGAATGTTATTTTCATTCATAAACATGTAATTTCCACATAATACAATGGTGAATTATAAGCTCTGATTTGTTTCTCTAGACTAAGTCAGGTAATGCATTTTTAAATAAAATAAAGTATATTATGCATCAAAATGATTAACAGTAAAGAGAAGAACAATAACAAAAAATCTCTAGTCCCAGTGCTATTTATTTAAGAGGGAGTAACTAAGTTTTGTGCAACAATGTAATCTGAAAACTGAAAACCATAGTTAAAAAAAAAAGAATGATTCTGTATGTTAATATCTCATCGAAATGCTTCTGAAAGTTCTATCATTAATCTGAGTCATCATCGCACCTGAGCATTTCCATACCCGTTTCCCAGATGCTAATATTTTTGTCTTCATTACAGATTTCTATTGTTTCCGCCTCTAAATCAACAGAACTGCATGTTGTATGATAGCGATAGTATTTTGGATGAAGATTGTGCGGAGAAACATGGTTTTATCTGTAAGCAATAGCTTATTTAAGTGGTTCTTGGGGTTGAGGAGCAATGCGGGTTCAGGTTTACCTTTTATCTCTTATATTGTTACTAATCATCTACTTCTTAGTTCTATAAATTTTTCAATGTTTTGTCTTATCATACAATTTGTACGTATTTGAATCCATATATTTCAAAATTGATTAAATTTCTGTGCCTGTACTTGAATTTTTCAAGCACCAAGATAAACAATGTTATGAATATTTAGATTTTATTCTACGTGTTTATTGTTAAATGTATTGTAGTTTCATAGGTTCATGCAGCTTTTTTTTACACATTATCTCTGCACAAATTTAAGTAAAACTTAAAACACCACATAATATATATCAACCTCATTTCAATGCTTCATATGACATAACTAAGTTGGGAAAGCCCGTCTTCACCTTTCTAAGAGTAAAAATATTTTCAATGCTTTCTGTTAGCTCTTTCTGGGTGTGTGTATATATATATATATATACGTATTTGCTTAGAGCTGAAAGTTCCATTGCTATACGGTAGATGACAGTTTCCTCACATGTGTTATCCAGCTTCAGAGCAAACCCAATTTTGTCTCTTTTCCTTAATACTCTAAATTCTGAAGAACAATTGAAGTTTTTTGCCATTACTTGGAAATATGTGTTTCTAATATGATTGCTTCCATATTTTGCAAGGGGAATGAGAATCCAAGTCGTCCAGGGTGCCCAGAACTTTCTTGCCTCATGCTTACCCATCAGTAAGAGAGTCATTTGCATGTGCTTTAGAGATCTTATTCTCCAATCAATCAAAAAACAATGATTTTCCTAAACGTCTTGCAACTAGTGGCTACCGCTCTCTGCAGGTAATTCACATTATGGCTGCTTGCATCTTCAAAGGCAAAAGGAAAGTATCTCTGATTTCTTGGATCTTTGACCTCTAGACTCTCTTTTAAAATGTTCATCTGATTAGATAAGGCCCACCCAGTCTTGCCTGGCTTTTAATTAACTCCAAATCAACTTAATTGTATCTGAAAATTTTTCTCACCTTTGCAATGTAAGGTAATCTTATCCTAGGAGTAACATGCCATCATATTCAATGTCCCACGCTCAGTCGAGGTGGGGTGGGTTATAGAGGGCATTTATACCAGGAAGCAGGAATCTTGTGGACCATCTTAGAATATTTCCTACCACACCAAATGTCTTAGTTACCTCGTACTGCTCTAACAGAAATACCACAAGTGAGTGACTTTAACAGAGAGAAATTTATATTTCATAATTTAGGTGATAGAAGTCCAAATTCAGGATGCCAGCTCTAGAGGAAGGCTTTCTCTGTCTGTCAGTTCTGGAGAAAGGCCCTTGTTTCTTCAGCTTCTGCTTCCTGGTTCCTTGGAAATCCCTGTGTGTCTTGTTATCTTTCTTACCCCATCTCTGCTTACTAGTTTGCTTGTTTAACGTTTTAGATCTCAAAAGGGATTGACTCAGGCTATACCTTACACTAATCCTGTCTCATTAACATAGCAAAGAAAAGTCATTCTCAAATGGGATTAAAACCATAGGCATAGAGGTTAGAATTTACAATGCATATTTTTGGGGTACACAATTCAATTCATAACACCAACAACAACCAAAAAACCCGCTGCCAACATGCCCCTAAAAAAAAGTAACTTTTACTTCTTAGCTTATTAAATTTAATCAAAGCCTTTTGAATCCTGATTAGATAGCTGATAATTTAAATCCCATATGCCCTGACAAGAAATTCATTTTTTCTAGTGTATTAATTCTTAGCTCCGCCATAATGACATCTGCAACCTCACATAGTATGCCTGAGAAGGATGGAGTTATTTGACCTATATGGACTGGGGCAGCTCTCTGCTTATCTTTAGGGATTCCAAAAATTGTTCTCTTATTCCTGGTCAATACAAGGGCAGTGGACTGACTAACTAACCAATTTATAGTGTGCATAGTTTGTACTTGAGACAACTGGTTAGACATCCACGCTTCACTACCTGACTAGATGGGTGTGAAAGACTGTTGGAAACTGCTGGTTGTTGTTGTTAGGTGTCATGGGTCGGTTCCGACTCATAGTGACCGTATGCACAACAGAATAAAACACTGCCCAGTCCTGCGCCATCCTTATAATTGTTGTTATGCTTGAGCTCATTGTTGCAGCCACTGTGTCAATCCACCTTGTTGAGGGTCTTCCACTTTTCCGCTGACCCTGTACTCTGCCAAGCATGATGTCCTTCTCCAGGGACTGATCCCTCCTGACAACATGTCCAAAGTATGTAAGACACAGTCTCGCCATCATTACTTCTAAGGAGCATTCTGGTTGTACTACTTCTCAGGCAGATTTGTTCGTTCTTTTGGCAGTCCATGGTGTATTCAACATTCTTCGCCTACACCACAATTCAAAGGTGTCAATTCTTCTTTGGTCTTCCTTATCCATTGTCCAGCTTTCATATGCATATGCATATGATGCGATTGAAAATACCACGGCTTGGGTCAGGAGCACCTTAGTCTTCCAGGTGACATCTTTGCTTTTGAACACTTTAAAGAGGTCCTTTGCAGCAGATTTACCCAATGCAATGTGTCTTTTGATTTCCCGACTGCTGCTTCCATGGCTGTTGATTGTGGACCAAGTAAAATGAAATCCTTGACATCTTCAATCTTTTCTCCATCTATCATGATATTGTTCATTGGTCCAGTTGTGAGGATTTTTGTTTTCTTTATGTTGAGGTACAATCCATACTGAAGGCTGTGGTCTTTGATTTTCATTAGTAAGTACTTCAAGTCCTTTTCACTTTCAGCAAGCAAGATTGTTTCATCTGTATAACGCAGCTTGTTTATGAGTCTTCCTCCAATCCTGATGCCCCGTTCTTCTTCATATCGTCCACCTTCTCGTGTTATTTGCTCACCATACAGATTGACTAGTTATGGCGAAAGAATACAACCCTGACACACGCCTTCCCTGACTTTAAAACAATCAGTATCCCTTGTTCTGTCTGAACAACTGCCTCTTGATCAATGTAAGTGTTCCTCATGAGCACAATTAAGTGTTCTAGAATTCCCATTCTTTGCAACATTATCCATAATTTGTCATGATCCACACAGTCAAATGCCTTTGCATAGTCAATAAAACACGTGTCTGTCAGTTTATCGTACTGTGGGGGCTTGCCTGTTGCCGTGATGCTGGAAGCTATGCCATGGGTGTTCAGGTACAGCAGGGTCACCCGTGGAGCACAGGTTCCAGCTAAGCTTCCAGACTAAGACAGACTAGGAAGAAGGACCCGGCAGTCTACTTCTGAAAAGCATTAGCCGGTGAAAACCTTATGAGTAGCAGTAGCGGAACATTGTCTGATATTGTAGTATAAGTAGAGTCCCCCAGATTGGAAGGTACTCCAAAGATGACTGAGGAAGATCTGCCCCCTCAAAGTAGAGTCGACCTTAATGACGTGGATGCAGTAAAACTTTCAGGAAACTGGGAGCTTTCCTAAAATCATATTTTATCACACAGATATCAGTAGTTCAATCTAAAGTTGAAATATGTCTTTGTACAAATAAGAAAGACCCTGGGAACTTATTCCTGGATGCCTTTTGGAGCCCCACTGCTTACATAAATTCTCTTGTGTATCCCATTTTTTTTATTATTATTCATTGAAAGCCTCAGCCAACTATGATCTACTGAGCTTTATGGTTCCTTTCAGTTATCTAACCCTAAGATATCTTTGGAACACCTAAACCTCCTTTTCCTTTTCCATAGTTTTGAATCTTTTCCCCTTATACCTTAGCACAAGGGTTAAATGTTTTGTGAATATGCTGTATAGTTATCATTTTTAGCTTTGTGGGTTAGTCTCTGTTTCAACTTCTCAGTTCAGCCATTGCCTAGCTAAAGATGTCATAGATAATATGTAAATAAATGGTGTGGTTGTGTTCCAAAACACTTGATTTACAAAAACAGATGGTAGGGTAGATTTGACCTATAGGTTGTAGCTTGCCAACCTCTGTCAAAATGTACAAATGAGCATATAAAATCACCAATCCTATTCTCTACTTTGCCTTTCCTTTTTCTAGGTCATTTCTTGCCAGTTGTAAACAGACCTACGCGTTTTTCAGTATAAAAAACAGTTTTGACTTAGTTTATCAGTCTCTAGTAACCAGGCTGCAAGATCCCACCAATATTCCTCACCTTCTGATGTTTGTGCCTTCATGTAATTTCCTTTCACTTGGTGTCAGGTTGGATCTGTATGACCAATAGAACACAGTAGAAATGATGGCATGTTGCTTCTGAGGCTAGGTTTTAAAAGAAAGTGTGATTTCTGCCTCTTTACTTTCTCCTAGATCTCTTGATCTGGGGGAAGGCAGTTACCAAGTTGTGAGACACCCTGTGTAGGGGACTGTGTGATAAGGATGGAAGCCTCCTATGGAAAGCCACAAGGAACTGAGGCCTCTTGCCAGGAGCCATGTGAGTGAGCCTTCTTGGAAGCAGACTCTCCAGCCAGAGTGAAGCCTTCAGATGACTACGGCCCAGCAGACTTCCTGACAGCAGTAAGAGATCCTGAGCCAGATTCCTCCCTCTAAGCTGTTTAAGAATTCCTGTCCTTCAGAAACAATAAATACTTGTTGTTTATTTATTTGTGTAAACTTAAGGAATGACACATTATGAGCCTCATCCACACCTGGATCTCATGAGTTTCTGAACTACGAGCTGATGATGTAATAGGATGATAATTTTGGGGGCCACAGAAAGGGATGAATGAATTTTGCCTGTGGGAAGAACAGATATAATTGGTGGGCAAGGCTGTGCTTCTATATTCAGCCCCCTAGATGGCCCCTACTGGTCCCTGATTCTGCTATGGACACCCTTTTATGATAATCATCCATATTCTGTTAAGGTTGACCTGTGTGAGCAATAGAATATGGCCAAAGTTATGGGATGACACTTATGAGGACAGGTCATAAATGAGAGTGAGGCTTCTTTATTCCAAGGTGCTTGAGAAAATTTATAATCTCACCAGCAGTTTATGTGAGTTTGCGTTGTTCCTTTTCCTCTCCACCACGTACTAAAAAAAAAAAAAAAAAAATCCAAACCTGTTTTGGTCAAGTTGATTCCAACTCACAGCAACCATATAGGACAGATTAGAACTGCCCCCTAGGCTTCCCAAGGCTGTAAACTTTCCGGAAGCAGACTGCTACTTCTTTCTCCCATGGAGCAGGACCTTTCAGTTTGTAGCTAAGCACTTTATCCACTGTGCCACCAGGGCTCCTACGCTTGTGAAACTCTCACACATCACATTCATCAATGTAGATAACATATACATCATCCCAGAAATTCTCCGAGTTACCCCAAGTAATACTTTTGTCCGGTTCCTACCCACACAGATGACCATTGTGTGGCATTTTGTTAGCATAGATTTTCATTTTCTAAAGCTTTGTGTGTATATATATACATAAAATTTATATAATATAGAGCCATGCAGTTTGTACATCTTTTGTTTGGATTTTGTAGCCAAACATAATTATTTGTGTTGTTATGCATATCAGTAATTGATTTCTTCTTATTGGTGAATAGCGTTCCTTTTTATGGGTAGAACACAATTCATCCATTCCCTGTTTGATAGACATTTGGGTTGTTTCCATTTTGTGGTTATAACTAGTAAAGTTACTATGTGTATTCACTCACAAGACATAGATCTTCTTTTCTCCTGGATAAAAATAATTTTCTAGGAGTAGAATGGTTGGATCATACGGTGGTGAATGTTTACATTTTTAAAAACCTGTCAAACTGTTTTCCCAAGGGATTGTTCCATTTTATATTCCCACTAGCAGTGTTTGAGAGCTCACTTCCTCCACATCTTGGCCAGCACTGGAATGATCTTTATACTCTTAGCCATTCTAATAAGTGTGCAATAGTCATTCATTGTGTATTTAATTTGCATTTCTCTAATGAATTATGTTTTTGAACATCTAGTTATTTGCTTATTTGCCATGTTTACCTCTTTCTTGGTAACTTTTCTGTTCAAATAAGTTGCCAATTTTGTTGTTTTTACTTTCTTATTGAGTTGTGATCATTTTTGTGTATTCTGTGTACAAGTCCTTTATCAGGCAGATGTTTTGAAAAATTTTCTCCCAGTCTGAGGCTTGTCTTCTCATTCTCTTAGCAGTGTCTTTCAAAGAGCAGAAGTTTTAAATCTTGACAAAGTCCACTTTATCAGTTGTTCATTTATAAATCATGCTTTTCACATCATTTCTAAGAAAGCTTTGGCTAAATCAAAGCCACAAATTTTTTCTTCTTTGTTTTCTTGTAGAAGATTTATAGTTAGATTGTGCATTTAGATCCATGATTTACTTTGAATTATTTGACATATTTGTTGTAAGGGGTAAATCAAAGACTTTTTTTGTTCTTGTTTTTTGTATATCTGTATTTCTCATGCCATTTGTTAAAAATATTATCCTCACTCCACTTAAATGCCTATGCACCTTTGTCAGGAATCAATTTTCCGTATACATATGGATCTGTTTCTGTGCTCCCTATTTTGTTTTATAGATCTGTTTTTCTCATTTTGCATGGAGAGCACACTGTTCTGAATACTCTAAAAAAAAAAAAGCTGTATAAAAATCTTGAAGTCTAGTAGTAATCACCCTCCAGCTTTGTTAATTTTTAAGTTGTTTTGGCTGTTGTTGTATTTTGCATTCTATATGAATTTCAAAATTATGTTGTCAATCAACAACAACAACAAAAAACCTTCTGGGATTTTAGTTGGAATTGCATTAGATCTATAGATCTGTGTTGGAAAAATTGCCATATCAACAATACTGAGTCTTCTGACTCTTTAATAATATATATACCTTTTACCTCATTATTCTCAAATTTTTCTCAGCAATATTATGGAATTTTTAATAATATGCAGCCTTTTACATTTTTATGAGGTTTTGCTAAGTACTGCATTGATTTGATACTATTATAGATTATATGTTTTTTATTTCAATTTTTGATTGCAAGTGTATATACAATTGATTTTTGTATTTATCTTCTATGTTTCAACCTTTTTAAACTCACTTATTAGCTCTAGTAGCATTTCTGTAGCTTCCATTTGATTTTCAACATAGGTGATTATATTACCTATGAGAAAAGACAGCTTTCCCTGTTTCTTTTCAAAACTGGATTTCTTTTATTTCTTTTTCTTGCCTGATCACAGTGACTAGAACATTCAATACAAGCTTGAATACAGTAGTGAAAGTAGAACTCATAGTCTTATTCTTGAACAAAAAGAGTCACTTTTTTATCTTCACATTTTATCTTAACTGTAGGATTTTGTAGATGACCTTTACAAGGTTGAGGCAGTTCCCTTCTACTCCTGTTTTGGTAAGTTTTTATCAGGAATCCAAGGGTGTTTTTGTCAATTTATTGTTCTGCATCTATTTAGATCATATGTTTTTTTTGTTTTATGAATTTGTTGATATGGCAATTTACATTAATTTACTTGTCAATGTCAAATAAACCTTTCATTCCTGGAATAAACTCCACTTGTTCATTATATACTATCTTTTTATATATTATAGTATTCAATTTATTAAAATTTTGCTTGTAATTATAAATATATACAATTTATTTTTGTGGGTGTTATTTTAATCTTTAAGTAACATAAAATAGAGATTTTTAATTTCTCCACTTTAAATTTATATCTAAGTCAGATCTAAATTAGATCTAATTTAGGTATAAATGAGATCCAATTTAATTGCCATACAAAACTGACAGAAATATTACTGAAGATAAATAGAATAAAATGTGGATGGTGTCATGTCATGTCTGTCAGATAAATTGGCATTGAACATAGAGACATAAATCATCTACTAGGAACTATGATAAAACAACTCCAAACAAACAAACAAACAAAAAAACTAAACCCATTGCTGTCAAGTCAATTCTGACTCATAGTGACTCTGTAGGACAGAGTAGATCTGCCCCATATGGTTCCCAAGGAGCTCCTGGTACATTTGAACTGTCAACCTTTATGGTTAGCAGCCATGGCTCTTAACCACTATGCCACTAGGGTTTCCTCAAAACACCTCCATATAGTACTAACCAGGACTTCCAGCATTTTCTACTTGCCTGCTGAGGTTCTTTAACCATTTTCTTGGAGGGCGTCTATGTACTATAAAGCCTATATTGTAAAACACAAAGTGATCCTCCTTCTCACATGTTTTTAGTTGGCCCACAGTTATGATTGTTAGACTTGCATTTGTTTTGAGCAATTATGGACTACTTTTTTTTTTTAAAATGAAATCTATGACACAGAAAGGGTCCAATAAAACACGCTGAGAACATAGTCATCTCATGTTAATATTTTAGACTGCTTATTTGTTGAGAATTTACTGGTTAAGAGCATAAAACAGATTTTAGAGTAAGGATATAAAAGAAAGGGAATTTAAACAAATAGCATAGTAGCTAAACCTCTAGTCTCACAGAACAAAGAGGGTCACCTAATTCTGAATATCCTTTTCTCCAAAATCTGTAAAATCAATAAATAAAGAAAATAAAACCACACAGAAATCATGGCTTTTCAAATTTCCAGGAGACAGAGTACCACGACCTTCAAATTACCTGTAATCGGAGAAAAAAAAAAAAAAGAAAAATTGAACAAAACTTCTGCTCCAACCTACCACTGCATGCCTGTGGTATGGGGAAGGGGGATAGTCCTTTGAAAATGTCATTAAAAAAGAGAATGGGGGAGGCGGAGCCAAGCTGGCAGAATAGACAGATGCTTCCAGCAAGCCCTCTTACAACAAAGGCCTGTAAAAAACAAGTAAAATGAGTATTTAAGACAAGCTGGGGGCCCTGAACATCAAAGGCAAGCTTAGAAAATGAATGAGGGGCAATGGGAGGAAGAGATGTTTCAGAAGTGGAGAGGAGTTACCAGACCTGAATTGTGGGGAGCCATCAGCCACCATTCCCAAGAGTAGCGGCAGTGGGCTACCACTAGCTTTTAGCCGCAGTTTCTTCAGGGAGAAGCAGCCAGCCACACAGCATACTCACACCTCCGGAACCAGACAAGAATGGCACTGTAGGCAAAAGCTAAGTACTTGTGTTTATTTTACTTCACCTCCCCTTCCCCAAGCCGGCTTCAGTTTTTGATTTCTGTGGGCCTGGGCTAGGCCCTGTTGAGCACCTAGAGCCATCCTCCTGAACTTGGAGAAGGAATAAATTTGCAATTGGAGGAAAAAATAATTTGCCAGCTCCACCAACCAGGGGAGCTCAGGACAGAAGTGGCTCCTGTCCAGGCATAAATGGTCAGTGGAGTTTGAGTACTTTTCTCATCTGCATGGAACTCTATGGGCCTATTTCAGGAGAACAAGCCCTTGTTGACAGACTCCAACTGTCGCAGTTATGTGGCGGAGAGGTGGGTGTTTGATGTTTCACATTGCTTTGCCTATTAAACAGCATCCTCACCTACACACATCAGAGGCCTAAGGACTGGTGGCTCCACTCAGGTCACCTGGCCACCCTTGAGAGTGTTCCAAGGATAAATGGAACCTCCCACTCCTTATAACCAAAAACATTGGGTGCCCATGGTCCATCTGCAGAGCCCACCCTCCTGTATGCTGTAGGGAATAGGGACATACGGGGGATGATTCTCAGGAAGCAAATAATCTGAAAGGGAAATGAGATGGGTGATATCACAAGAGACCCAACTGAAATTAAAAGAATCTTATCAGATTACAATGAAAAATTATACTCTAACAAATTTGAAAACCTAGAAGAAATGGATGAATTCCTAAAAACACAGTACCTACCTAAACTAACACAAACAGAGGTAGAACAACTAAATACACCCACAACAAGAGAAGAGATTGAAAAGGTAATCAAAAAAAGCCCTGGACCGGATGGCTTCACTACAGAGTTCTACCAAACTTTCAGAGAAGAGTTAACACCACTACTACTAAAGGTATTTCAGGGCATAGAAAATGATGGAATACTACCTAACTCATTCTATGAAGCCATTTTCTCTGATACCAAAAACAGCTAAAGACATCACAAAAAAAGAAAATTATAGACTTGTATCCCTCATGACATAGATGCAAAAATCCTAAACAAAATTCTAGCCAATAGAATTCAACAACATATCAAAAAAATAATTCACCATGACCAAGTGGGATTCATACCAGGTATGCAGGGATGGTTCAACATTAGAAAAACAATTAATGTAATCCATCATATAAGTAAAACAAAAGACAAGAATCACATGAGTTTATCAATTGATGCAGAAAAGGCATTTGACAAAGTTCAACACCCATTCATGATAAAAACTCTCAGCAAAAGAGGAATAGGGGGAAAACTCCTCAATATAATAAAGGGCATTTGCACGAAGACAATAGCCAACATCATCCTAAATGGAGGGAGCCTGAAAGCATTCCCCTTGTGATCGGGAAGCAGACAAGGATGCCCTTTATCACCACTTTTATTCAACATTGTGCTGGAAGTCCTAGCCAGAGCAATTAGGCTAGATAAAGAAATAAAGGGCATCGAGATTGGCAAGGAAGAAGTAAAAGTATCTGTATTTGCAGATGACGCGATCTTATACACAGAAAACCCTAAGGAATCCTCAAGAAAACTACTGAAACTAGTGGAAGAGTTCAGTAGAGTATTGAGATACAAGATAAACATACAAAGATCAGTTGGAATCCTCTACACCAACAAAAAGAACATCGACGAGGGAATCACCAAATCAATGCCATTTACAGTAGCCCCCAAGAAGGTGAAATACTTAGGAATAAATCTTACCAGAGATGTAAAAGACTTATACAAAGAAAACTACAAAACACTTCTGCAAGAAACCAAAAAAGACCTGCGTAAGTGGAAAAACACCCCTTGCTCATGAATAGGAAGACTTAACATTATAAAAATGTCTATTCTACCAAAAGCGATCTATAGATTTAATGCAATTCCAATATAAATTGCAATGACATTTTTAAATGAGATGGAGAAACAAATCACCAACTTCATATGAAAGGAAAAGAGGCCCCAGATAAGCAAAGCATTACTGAAAAAGAAGAACAAAGTGGGAGAACTTACTCTACCTAATTTTATAACATATTATACAGCCACAGTAGTCAAAACAGCCTGGTTCTGGTACAACAGACACATAGACCAATGGAACCGAACTGAGAACCCAGACATAAATCCATCCACTTATGAGCAGCTGAAATTTGACGAAGGCCCAAAGTCAGTTAAATGGGGAAAAAGACAGTCTTTTTAACACATGGTGCTGGCATAGCTGTAAATCCACCTGCAAGACAATGAAACAAGACCCATATCTCATTCCATACACTGAAACGAGCTCAAAATGGATCAAAGACCTAAATATAAAATCTAAAACTATAAAAATCCTTGAAGAAAAAATAGGGACAACATTAGGAGCCTTAATACATGGCATAAACAGTGTACAAAACATTATTAAGAATGCAGAAGAAAAACTAGATAGTTGGGAGCTACTAAAAATCAAACAGCTCTGCTCATTCAAAGACTTCACCAAAAGAGTAAAAAGATTACCTACAGACTGGAGAAAAGTTTTTAGCTATGACATTTCTGATCAGAGCCTGACCTGTAAAATATACACAATACTGCAAAACTCAATTACAAAAAGACAAATAACCCAATTAAAAAAATGGGCAAAAGATATGACTAGACACTTCACAAGAAGACATTCAGGTAGCTAACAGAGACATGAGGAAATGCTCACAATCATTAGCCATTAGAAAAAAGCACATCACAACTACAATGAGATTTCATCTCACTCCAACAAGGCTGACATTAATCCAAAAAACACAAAATAATAAATGTTGGAGAGGCTGTGGAGAGATTGGAATATTTACACACTGCTGGTGGGAATGTGAAATGGTACAACCACTTTGGAAATCAATTTGGCCCTTCCTTAAAAACCTAGATAGAACTATCATATGATCTAGCAATCCCACTCCTTGGAATATATCCTAGAGAAATAAGAGCCTTTACATGAACAGATATATGCAAACCCATGATCATTGCAGCACTGTTTACAATAGCAAAAAGCAGGAAGCAACCAAGGTGCCCGTCAACAGATGAATGGGTAAATAAATTATGGTATATTTACACAATGGAATACTGCACATTGATAAAAAATAGCATTGAATCTGTGAAACATTTCATGACATGGAGGAATGTGGAAGGCATTATGCTGAGTGAAATTAGTCAGTTGCAAAAGGACAAATATTGTATAAGACCACTATTATAAGAACTCGAGAAATAGTTTAAACAGAGAAGAAAACATTCTTTTGTGGTTACAAGAGGAGGGAGGAAGGAAGGGAGTATTCACTAATTAGATGGTAGATAAGAACTACTTTAGGTGAAGGAAAAGACAACACACAATACAGGGGAGGTCAGCACAATTGGACTAAACCAAAACAAAGAAGTTTCCTGAATAAACTGAATGCTTTGACGAGCAGTGTAGTAGGGGCAGGGGTTTGGGGACCATGATTTGAGGGGACATCTAAATCAATTGGCATAATAAAATCTATTAAGAAAATATTCTGCATCCCACTTTGAAGAGTGGCATCTGGGGTCTTAAAACCCTAGCAAGCAGCCATCTAAGATGGATCAACTGGTCTCAATCCACCTGGATCAAAGGAGAATGAACACCAAGGACACAAGGTAATTATGAGCCCAAGAGATAGAAAGGGCCACATGAACCAGAGACTATATCAGCCTGAGACCAGAAGAACTAGACGGTGCCCAGCTACAACCAGTGAGTGTCCTGACAAGGAACACACTGAAAACCCCTGAAGGAGCAGGAGATCAGTGTGATGTAGACCCCAAATTCTTGTAAAAAGACCAGACTTAGATGACCCCAGTAGTCATGGCCCCAGACCTTCTTTTGACCCAGGACAGGAATCATTCCCAAAGCCAACTCTTCAGACATGGATTGGACTGGACGATGGGTTGGAGATGGATGCTAGTGAGGAGTGAGCTTTTTGGAACCGGTGGACACTTTAGACTTTGTTGGCATCTCATGACTGGAGTGGAGATGAGACAGTAGAGGGGGGTAGAAACTGGTGAAACGGACAAGAGAAGAGAGAGTAGAGGGAGGAAGCGGGCTGTCTCATTGGGGGAGAGTAATTGCTGAGTAGTTTATTTTTTATATTGTCTTTTCCTCTTATTCAGTGTTGTTGATTTTGTTTCTACTTAGTCTCTATTTTTTTCTTGTATTTTATTTTGAAGAGTAGGATAGTTAGCCTCCTTTGTGGTTACCTTAATATTTACCCCTGTATTTCTGAGTTTAGACCTAACTTTTATTTCTTTATATCGCCTTGTCTTCCTCTCCATATGAAAGATCTATGACTACATTTCTTAGTTCCTCTTTATTGTTTCAATGTTGTCTCCTTTTACATAACGACATCATTGTTTCCCTGTTGTGAGCGTTTTTTTTATCTTGATTTAATTTTGTGATTTCCCTGTCTGGGTTGACATCTGATTGCTCTGTCCAGTGTTCTAGTCTTGGGTTGATACCTGCGATTATTGACCTTCTAACCAAAGAATTCCCTTTAGTATTCCTTGTAGTATTGGTTTGGTTTTTACAAATTCCCTAAACTTGTGTTTATCTGGAAATGTCTTAATTTCACCTTCATATTTAAGAGACAGTTTTGCTGGATATATGATTCTTGGCAGGCAACTTCTTTTCCTTCAATTTTTTAAATATGTCATCCCATTGCCTTCTTGCCTGCATGGTTTCTGCCAAGTAGTCTGAGTTTATTCTTATTGGCTCTCCTTTGTAGGTGACTTTTCGTTTATCCCTCGCTGTTCTTATACTTCTCTCTTTAACTTTGGTTTTGGCAAGTTTGATTATAATATGTTTTGGTGACTTTCTTTTAAGTTCTACCTTATGTGGAGTTTGATGAGCATCTTGGATAGATATCTTCTCATCTTTCACGATATCAGGGAAGATTTCTGCTAACAAATCTTCAACAATTATCTCTGTAGTTTCCATTATCCCTCCCCGTTCTGGTGCTCCAATCACTCGTAGGTTATTTCTCTTGATAGAGTCCCACATGATTCTTAAGGTTTTTCATTTTTTAAAATTCTCTTATCTGATTTTTCTTCAGATATATTAGTGTCAAGTGATTTATCTTCGAGTTCCGAAATTCCAGCTTCTACTTGCTCAATTCTGCTCCTTGACTTTCTGTTGAGTTGTCTAATTCTGTAATTTTATTGTTAATCTTCTGAATTTCCGATTGCTGCCTGTCTATGGATTTTTCCAGCTAATTAAACTTTTCATTATGTTCCTGAATAATCCTTCTAATTTCTTCAATTTTTTTTTTCTGTGTGTTCCCTGGCTTGCTCTGTGTATTGTCTCATTTCCTTCATAATTTTTCTTGAAGGTTTCTGTGTATTAAACTTTTGTATTCTGCATCTGGTAATTCCAGGAATGCACTTTCATCTAGAAGATCCCTGGATTCTTTGTTTTGAGGGTCTGTTGAGGTGATCATGACCTGTTTCCTTATGTGACTTGATATTGACTTTGTCTCTGAGCCATCAAAAGTTATTGTGTTAGTTTATGCTTGCTTACTGTGTCGTAGCTGCTTGCTTTGTTTGTTCTGGCATACCGTTATGGGTTGCTTGAGTGAGCTAGCTTGATTATTTTTGCCTTTGGAGCTCTGATGTCCTGTCCCCAGATGGCTAGAGCTGTTTTCAGGTAATCAGTCTAGGAGTCCATTCAGTTTTCTGGTATGAATTCAGCTCAGGTTTCCAGGTAGCTGATCATCAAGTGTGTGGTACAGGCTCTGTCCTACAGTCTTAGAGGGGCATGGGTGATTGGCATATATACCAGTATCTGATTGCAGCAGGGGGTCATGCTCTGAACAAGACAGGGGGCTGAGAACCGACCCCCAAGTGTCCCTGAGGAAAGCGGATCCCTATTCCCTAGAGTGTGCAGGTGGGTGGGTTCTGCAGATGGACCATGGGCACCCAAAGTTTTTGGTTGTAAGGACTGGGAGGTACAGTTATCTTTGGACCCCTGTTACAGGTGGCTGAGTGACCTGAGTGGAGCTACAAGTCCTTAGGTCCCTGATGTGGGTAGGTGAGAACCTCGTTTAATAGGCAAAGCAATGTCCAACATCAAATACCCACCTCTCCACTGCACAGCTGAAATGGTTGGAGTCTGCCAACAAGGGCCTATTCTCCCGAAATAGGCCCACACAGGTCCATGCAGAAGAGAAAGGTGCTCAAGGTCCACGCTTCTGTCCTATGGAGTTAGCAAATTATTTTTTCCCCCCAATTGCAAATTTTTTTCCTTCCACAAGGCCAGGATGATGTGCCTAGGTGCTCACCAGGGTCTATCTCAGGCCCAGGGATTCAGTCGTTGAAGCCACAAGTACTTAGCTTTTGCCAAGAGTGTCACTCCCCTCAGGTTCCAGAGGTATGAGCAGGCTGTGTGGCTGGCTGCTTCTCCCTGAGGAAACTGCGGCTGAACACTAGTACCACCCCGCCACTACTGCTCTGGGAATGGTGCCTGAGGGTTCCCTATGATTCAGGTCCGGTAAATCCTCTCCATTTCTGAACAGTCTCTTCCTCCCTCTGCCCCTCAGTTCATTGTCCAAGCTTGCCTTTGATGCTCAGGACTCCCAGCTCTCCACAAATATATTCATTTCACTTGTTTTTTCGGGTCTTTGTTGTAAAGAGGGCTTGCCAGAAGAGTCTGTCTATTCTGGCATCTTGGCTCCACCTCTTATCAAGGCATTTAATGGCATGTTTGATCAATTTCAGACCTAGAATTTGATAAAAATCTTCAATTTCTTCATCTTTGACATAGTGGTTGGTGCATAACTTTGAATAGTAGTCATATTAATTGGCTTTCCTTATAGAGATATAGATATTATCCTATCACTGACAACATTATACTTCAGGGTAGATCGTGTAAATTTAATAAAGTCTAATTAATTTATACTTTCTGTTTTACCCCTCTTTCCCTCCTCTTTTTTTTTTTTTCTTTTGGTCTTGATTTGGAAATGTCTTTCTATTCACACAGTCATGAAGATATATATTTTCTTTTGGAACTGATATTT